>NC_079191.1:31375546-31528046 GCF_029499605.1 Hyla sarda | reverse complement strand
CCATCATGATGGGTCAGGTGACCTTCAGCTGTAATGGCCTTATGTTGGTCACGTATGTCATTGTAGACCTGACCAAAGGGTGCATTAGTGGTATTACGGGTGTGCACCCTGGTTTTTCACCCTGTATGTCGAGTCCAGAAAGTCAAACAGATTTGTAAATTACTTCTATTACAAAATCTCAATCCTTCCAGTACTTTTTAGGGGCTGTATACTACAGAGGAAATTCTTTTCTCTTTGGATTTCTCTTCTATCACGACCACAGTGCTCTCTGCTGACCTCTGCTGTCCATTTTAGGAACTGTCCAGAGCAGGAGAAAATCCCCATAGCAAACATATGCTGCTCTGGACAGTTCCTAAAATGGACAGCGGAGGTCAGCAGAGAGCACTGTGGTCGTGACAGAAAAGAAATCCAAAAAGAAAAGCATTTCCTCTGTAGTATACAGCCCCTAAAAAGTACTGGAAGGATTGAGATTTTTTTTAATAGAAGTCATTTACAAATCTGTTAAAGTTTCTGGCGCCAGTTGATTTAAAAAAAAAAAAAAAAAGTTTTCCACAGGAGTACCCCTTTAATGTTATGGTGCCATGGCTGGAGGTACTGGGTAAGAAGTGGGCATGTGATCTTCATGGCCTTACATAGAACAAAGCTGGCTGGTTTCTTGTAGGACATCATCACATGTCTAATATACCTCCTATGGTAAGGTCCGGGTATCTTCAGGGCTGGCTTTAGGGCTGTGCAACCTGGGTAGTCTCAAAGGGCAAAACAGATATCCCTGCTGGAGAATGGAACTACAGAAGTATGGAAGTTAAAGAGGTACTCCGCTGAAATAATCTTATCCCCTATCCAAAGGATAGGGGCTAAGATGTTTGATTGCGCGGGTCCCGATCTTTGGGGAGGTAGCGGCGGTGGCCAGAATATGGAAGCTTGGGGAGGTAGCAGCGGCGGCCAGAATAACATCAAACCACGCCCCCTACATTCATGTCTATGGGAGGGGGCGTGACGGCTACGTAGTAGCCGTCACGCCTCCTCCCATAGACATGAATGGAGGGGGCATGCCGGCTGTAGTCGCCAGTCATCCAGCACAGAACAGAGTTCGCTCTGTACACGGATGACTGGGGTGCCGTGCCAGAGATCGTGGGGGTCCCCGGCGGGGGGACCGCCACAATCGGAAATCCTTTGGATAGGGGATAAAATGTTTTTCAGCGGAATACCCCTTTAAATTTAGACATAGTGTGGCACTGACATCAGATGGCTTTACAAATGAGGCTGGTGTCTGAGCACTGTATGATGATATTTTATGGACACTGTATGGTGTTACGATTAGTGAACTGTATGGTGGTATTTTTACACCATTGTATCATTATATTAATAGAGAACAACAGGGTGGTATTATAAGAGAACTGTAAGGTGGTATTATATGGACACTGTATGGTGGTATTATTAGAGAACTGTAAGGTGGTATTATATGGACACTGTATGGTGGTATTATTAGAGTACTGTAAGGTGGTATTATATGGACACTGTATGGTGGTATTATTAGAGTACTGTAAGGTGGTATTATATGGACACTGTATGGTGGTATTATTAGAGAACTGTAAGGTGGTATTATATGGACACTGTATGGTGGTATTATTAGAGTACTGTAAGGTGGTATTATATGGACACTGTATGGTGGTATTATTAGAGTACTGTAAGGTGGTATTATATAAACACTGTATGGTGGTATTATTAGAGAACTGTAAGGTGGTATTATATTAACACTGTATGGTGGTATTATTAGAGTACTGTAAGGTGGTATTATATGGACACTGTATGGTGGTATTATGAGAGAACTTTAAGGTGGCATTATATGGACACTGTATGTTGGTATTATTAGAGAACTTTAAGGTGGTATTATATGGACATTGTATGCTGGTTTTATTAGAGAACTGTAAGGAGGTATTATATGAACACTGTATGGTGGTATTATTAAAGAACTGTAAGGTGGTATTATATAGACACTGTATGGTGGTTTTATTAGAGAACTGTAAGGTGGTATTATATGGACACTGTATGTTGGTATTATTAGAGAACTCTAAGGTGGTATTATATGGACACTGTATGGTGGTGTTATTAGAGAACTGTAAGGTGGTATTATATGGACACTGTATGGTGGTTTTATTAGAGAATTGTAAGGTGGTATTATATGGACACTGTATGGTGGTATTATTAGAGAACTGTAAGGCGGTATTATATGGACACTGTATGGTGGTATTATTAGAGAACTGTAAGGTGGTATTATATGGACACTGTATGTTTGTATTATTAGAGAACTGTAAGGTGGTATTATATGGACACTGTATGGTGGTATTATTAGAGTACTGTAAGGTGGCATTATATGGACACTGTATGTTGGTATTATTAGTGAACTGTAAGGTGGTATTATATAAACACTGTATGGTGGTATTATTAGAAAACTGTAAGGTGGTATTATATGGACACTGTATGGTGGTATTATTAGAGAACTGTAAAGTGGAATTATATGGACACTGTATGGTGGTATTATTAGAGAACTGTAAGGTGGTATTATATGGACACTGTATGGTGGTATTATTAGAGTACTGTAAGGTGGTATTATATGGACACTGTATGGTGGTATTATTAGAGTACTATAAGGTGGTATTATATGGACACTGTATGGTGGTATTATTAGAGAACTGTAAGGTGGTATTATATGGACACTGTATGGTGGTATTATTAGAGTACTGTAAGGTGGTATTATATGGACACTGTATGGTGGTATTATTAGAGTACTGTAAGGTGGTATTATATGGACACTGTATGGTGGTATTATTAGAGAACTGTAAGGTGGTATTATATGGACACTGTATGGTGGTATTATTAGAGTACTGTAAGGTGGTATTATATGGACACTGTATGGTGGTATTATTAGAGTACTGTAAGGTGGTATTATATGGACACTGTATGGTGGTATTATTAGAGTACTATAAGGTGGTATTATATGGACACTGTATGGTGGTATTATTAGAGAACTGTAAGGTGGTATTATATGGACACTGTATGGTGGTATTATTAGAGTACTGTAAGGTGGTATTATATGGACACTGTATGGTGGTATTATTAGAGTACTGTAAGGTGGTATTATATGGACACTGTATGGTGGTATTATTAGAGAACTGTAAGGTGGTATTATATGGACACTGTATGGTGGTATTATTAGAGTACTGTAAGGTGGTATTATATGGACACTGTATGGTGGTATTATTAGAGTACTGTAAGGTGGTATTATATAAACACTGTATGGTGGTATTATTAGAGTACTGTAAGGTGGTATTATATGGACACTGTATGGTGGTATTATTAGAGTACTGTAAGGTGGTATTATATAGACACTGTATGGTGGTATTATGAGAGAACTGTAAGGTGGCATTATATGGACACTGTATGATGGTATTATTAGAGAACTGTAAGGTGGTATTATATGGACATTGTATGCTGGTTTTATTAGAGAACTGAAAGGAGGTATTATATGAACACTGTATGGTGGTATTATTAAAGAACTGTAAGGTGGTATTATATGGACACTGTATGGTGGTTTTATTAGAGAATTGTAAGGTGGTGTTATATGGACACTGTATGGTGGTATTATTAGAGAACTGTAAGGCGGTATTATATGGACACTGTATGGTGGTATTATTAGAGAACTGTAAGGCGGTATTATATGGACACTGTATGTTTGTATTATTAGAGAACTGTAAGGTGGTATTATATGGACACTGTATGGTGGTATTATTAGAGTACTGTAAGGTGGTATTATATGGACACTGTATGGTGGTATTATTAGAGTACTGTAAGGTGGTATTATATGGACACTGTATGGTGGTATTATTAGAGTACTATAAGGTGGTATTATATGGACACTGTATGGTGGTATTATTAGAGAACTGTAAGGTGGTATTATATGGACACTGTATGGTGGTATTATTAGAGTACTGTAAGGTGGTATTATATGGACACTGTATGGTGGTATTATTAGAGTACTGTAAGGTGGTATTATATGGACACTGTATGGTGGTATTATTAGAGAACTGTAAGGTGGTATTATATGGACACTGTATGGTGGTTTTATTAGAGAACTGAAAGGAGGTATTATATGAACACTGTATGGTGGTATTATTAAAGAACTGTAAGGTGGTATTATATAGACACTGTATGGTGGTTTTATTAGAGAACTGTAAGGTGGTATTATATGGACACTGTATGGTGGTATTATTAAAGAACTGTAAGGTGGTATTATATGGACACTGTATGGTGGTTTTATTAGAGAATTGTAAGGTGGTGTTATATGGACACTGTATGGTGGTATTATTAGAGAACTGTAAGGCGGTATTATATGGACACTGTATGGTGGTATTATTAGAGAACTGTAAGGCGGTATTATATGGACACTGTATGTTTGTATTATTAGAGAACTGTAAGGTGGTATTATATGGACACTGTATGGTGGTATTATTAGTGAACTGTAAGGTGGTATTATATAAACACTGTATGGTGGTATTATTAGAGAACTGTAAGGTGGTATTATATGGACACTGTATGGTGGTATTATTAGAGAACTGTAAGGTGGTATTATATGGACACTGTATGTTGGTATTATTAGAGAACTGTAAGGTGGTATTATATGGACACTGTATGGTGGTATTATTAGAGAACTGTAAGGTGGTATTATATGGACACTGTATGGTGGTATTATTAGAGAACTGTAAGGTGGTATTATATGGACACTGTATGGTGGTATTATTAGAGTACTGTAAGGTGGTATTATATGGACACTGTATGGTGGTATTATTAGAGTACTGTAAGGTGGTATTATATGGACACTGTATGGTGGTATTATTAGAGAACTGTAAGGTGGTATTATATGGACACTGTATGGTGGTATTATTAGAGTACTGTAAGGTGGTATTATATGGACACTGTATGGTGGTATTATTAGAGTACTGTAAGGTGGTATTATATAAACACTGTATGGTGGTATTATTAGAGAACTGTAAGGTGGTATTATATGGACACTGTATGGTGGTATTATTAGAGTACTGCAAGGTGGTATTATATAGACACTGTATGGTGGTATTATGAGAGAACTGTAAGGTGGCATTATATGGACACTGTATGGTGGTATTATTAGAGAACTGTAAGGTGGTATTATATGGACATTGTATGCTGGTTTTATTAGAGAACTGTAAGGAGGTATTATATGAACACTGTATGGTGGTATTATTAAAGAACTGTAAGGTGGTATTATATAGACACTGTATGGTGGTTTTATTAGAGAACTGTAAGGTGGTATTATATGGACACTGTATGTTGGTATTATTAGAGAACTCTAAGGTGGTATTATATGGACACTGTATGGTGGTATTATTAGAGAACTGTAAGGTGGTATTATATGGACACTGTATGGTGGTTTTATTAGAGAACTGTAAGGTGGTATTATATGGACACTGTATGGTGGTATTATTAGAGAACTGTAAGGCGGTATTATATGGATACTGTATGGTGGTATTATTAGAGAACTGTAAGGTGGTATTATATGGACACTGTATGTTTGTATTATTAGAGAACTGTAAGGTGGTATTATATGGACACTGTATGGTGGTATTATTAGTGAACTGTAAGGTGGTATTATATGGACACTGTATGGTGGTTTTATTAGAGAACTGAAAGGAGGTATTATATGAACACTGTATGGTGGTATTATTAAAGAACTGTAAGGTGGTATTATATAGACACTGTATGGTGGTTTTATTAGAGAACTGTAAGGTGGTATTATATGGACACTGTATGGTGGTATTATTAAAGAACTGTAAGGTGGTATTATATGGACACTGTATGGTGGTTTTATTAGAGAATTGTAAGGTGGTGTTATATGGACACTGTATGGTGGTATTATTAGAGAACTGTAAGGCGGTATTATATGGACACTGTATGGTGGTATTATTAGAGAACTGTAAGGCGGTATTATATGGACACTGTATGTTTGTATTATTAGAGAACTGTAAGGTGGTATTATATGGACACTGTATGGTGGTATTATTAGAGTACTGTAAGGTGGTATTATATGGACACTGTATGGTGGTATTATTAGAGTACTATAAGGTGGTATTATATGGACACTGTATGGTGGTATTATTAGAGAACTGTAAGGTGGTATTATATGGACACTGTATGGTGGTATTATTAGAGTACTGTAAGGTGGTATTATATGGACACTGTATGGTGGTATTATTAGAGTACTGTAAGGTGGTATTATATGGACACTGTATGGTGGTATTATTAGAGAACTGTAAGGTGGTATTATATGGACACTGTATGGTGGTATTATTAGAGTACTGTAAGGTGGTATTATATGGACACTGTATGGTGGTATTATTAGAGTACTGTAAGGTGGTATTATATAAACACTGTATGGTGGTATTATTAGAGTACTGTAAGGTGGTATTATATGGACACTGTATGGTGGTATTATTAGAGTACTGTAAGGTGGTATTATATAGACACTGTATGGTGGTATTATGAGAGAACTGTAAGGTGGCATTATATGGACACTGTATGATGGTATTATTAGAGAACTGTAAGGTGGTATTATATGGACATTGTATGCTGGTTTTATTAGAGAACTGAAAGGAGGTATTATATGAACACTGTATGGTGGTATTATTAAAGAACTGTAAGGTGGTATTATATGGACACTGTATGGTGGTTTTATTAGAGAAATGTAAGGTGGTGTTATATGGACACTGTATGGTGGTATTATTAGAGAACTGTAAGGCGGTATTATATGGACACTGTATGGTGGTATTATTAGAGAACTGTAAGGCGGTATTATATGGACACTGTATGTTTGTATTATTAGAGAACTGTAAGGTGGTATTATATGGACACTGTATGGTGGTATTATTAGAGTACTGTAAGGTGGTATTATATGGACACTGTATGGTGGTATTATTAGAGTACTGTAAGGTGGTATTATATGGACACTGTATGGTGGTATTATTAGAGTACTATAAGGTGGTATTATATGGACACTGTATGGTGGTATTATTAGAGAACTGTAAGGTGGTATTATATGGACACTGTATGGTGGTATTATTAGAGTACTGTAAGGTGGTATTATATGGACACTGTATGGTGGTATTATTAGAGTACTGTAAGGTGGTATTATATGGACACTGTATGGTGGTATTATTAGAGAACTGTAAGGTGGTATTATATGGACACTGTATGGTGGTTTTATTAGAGAACTGAAAGGAGGTATTATATGAACACTGTATGGTGGTATTATTAAAGAACTGTAAGGTGGTATTATATAGACACTGTATGGTGGTTTTATTAGAGAACTGTAAGGTGGTATTATATGGACACTGTATGGTGGTATTATTAAAGAACTGTAAGGTGGTATTATATGGACACTGTATGGTGGTTTTATTAGAGAATTGTAAGGTGGTGTTATATGGACACTGTATGGTGGTATTATTAGAGAACTGTAAGGCGGTATTATATGGACACTGTATGGTGGTATTATTAGAGAACTGTAAGGCGGTATTATATGGACACTGTATGTTTGTATTATTAGAGAACTGTAAGGTGGTATTATATGGACACTGTATGGTGGTATTATTAGTGAACTGTAAGGTGGTATTATATAAACACTGTATGGTGGTATTATTAGAGAACTGTAAGGTGGTATTATATGGACACTGTATGGTGGTATTATTAGAGAACTGTAAGGTGGTATTATATGGACACTGTATGTTGGTATTATTAGAGAACTGTAAGGTGGTATTATATGGACACTGTATGGTGGTATTATTAGAGAACTGTAAGGTGGTATTATATGGACACTGTATGGTGGTATTATTAGAGAACTGTAAGGTGGTATTATATGGACACTGTATGGTGGTATTATTAGAGTACTGTAAGGTGGTATTATATGGACACTGTATGGTGGTATTATTAGAGTACTGTAAGGTGGTATTATATGGACACTGTATGGTGGTATTATTAGAGAACTGTAAGGTGGTATTATATGGACACTGTATGGTGGTATTATTAGAGTACTGTAAGGTGGTATTATATGGACACTGTATGGTGGTATTATTAGAGTACTGTAAGGTGGTATTATATAAACACTGTATGGTGGTATTATTAGAGAACTGTAAGGTGGTATTATATGGACACTGTATGGTGGTATTATTAGAGTACTGCAAGGTGGTATTATATAGACACTGTATGGTGGTATTATGAGAGAACTGTAAGGTGGCATTATATGGACACTGTATGGTGGTATTATTAGAGAACTGTAAGGTGGTATTATATGGACATTGTATGCTGGTTTTATTAGAGAACTGTAAGGAGGTATTATATGAACACTGTATGGTGGTATTATTAAAGAACTGTAAGGTGGTATTATATAGACACTGTATGGTGGTTTTATTAGAGAACTGTAAGGTGGTATTATATGGACACTGTATGTTGGTATTATTAGAGAACTCTAAGGTGGTATTATATGGACACTGTATGGTGGTATTATTAGAGAACTGTAAGGTGGTATTATATGGACACTGTATGGTGGTTTTATTAGAGAACTGTAAGGTGGTATTATATGGACACTGTATGGTGGTATTATTAGAGAACTGTAAGGCGGTATTATATGGATACTGTATGGTGGTATTATTAGAGAACTGTAAGGTGGTATTATATGGACACTGTATGTTTGTATTATTAGAGAACTGTAAGGTGGTATTATATGGACACTGTATGGTGGTATTATTAGTGAACTGTAAGGTGGTATTATATGGACACTGTATGGTGGTTTTATTAGAGAACTGAAAGGAGGTATTATATGAACACTGTATGGTGGTATTATTAAAGAACTGTAAGGTGGTATTATATAGACACTGTATGGTGGTTTTATTAGAGAACTGTAAGGTGGTATTATATGGACACTGTATGGTGGTATTATTAAAGAACTGTAAGGTGGTATTATATGGACACTGTATGGTGGTTTTATTAGAGAATTGTAAGGTGGTGTTATATGGACACTGTATGGTGGTATTATTAGAGAACTGTAAGGCGGTATTATATGGACACTGTATGGTGGTATTATTAGAGAACTGTAAGGCGGTATTATATGGACACTGTATGTTTGTATTATTAGAGAACTGTAAGGTGGTATTATATGGACACTGTATGGTGGTATTATTAGTGAACTGTAAGGTGGTATTATATAAACACTGTATGGTGGTATTATTAGAGAACTGTAAGGTGGTATTATATGGACACTGTATGGTGGTATTATTAGAGAACTGTAAGGTGGTATTATATGGACACTGTATGTTGGTATTATTAGAGAACTGTAAGGTGGTATTATATGGACACTGTATGGTGGTATTATTAGAGAACTGTAAGGTGGTATTATATGGACACTGTATGGTGGTATTATTAGAGAACTGTAAGGTGGTATTATATGGACACTGTATGGTGGTATTATTAGAGTACTGTAAGGTGGTATTATATGGACACTGTATGGTGGTATTATTAGAGTACTGTAAGGTGGTATTATATGGACACTGTATGGTGGTATTATTAGAGAACTGTAAGGTGGTATTATATGGACACTGTATGGTGGTATTATTAGAGTACTGTAAGGTGGTATTATATGGACACTGTATGGTGGTATTATTAGAGTACTGTAAGGTGGTATTATATAAACACTGTATGGTGGTATTATTAGAGAACTGTAAGGTGGTATTATATGGACACTGTATGGTGGTATTATTAGAGTACTGCAAGGTGGTATTATATAGACACTGTATGGTGGTATTATGAGAGAACTGTAAGGTGGCATTATATGGACACTGTATGGTGGTATTATTAGAGAACTGTAAGGTGGTATTATATGGACATTGTATGCTGGTTTTATTAGAGAACTGTAAGGAGGTATTATATGAACACTGTATGGTGGTATTATTAAAGAACTGTAAGGTGGTATTATATAGACACTGTATGGTGGTTTTATTAGAGAACTGTAAGGTGGTATTATATGGACACTGTATGTTGGTATTATTAGAGAACTCTAAGGTGGTATTATATGGACACTGTATGGTGGTATTATTAGAGAACTGTAAGGTGGTATTATATGGACACTGTATGGTGGTTTTATTAGAGAACTGTAAGGTGGTATTATATGGACACTGTATGGTGGTATTATTAGAGAACTGTAAGGCGGTATTATATGGATACTGTATGGTGGTATTATTAGAGAACTGTAAGGTGGTATTATATGGACACTGTATGTTTGTATTATTAGAGAACTGTAAGGTGGTATTATATGGACACTGTATGGTGGTATTATTAGTGAACTGTAAGGTGATATTATATAAACACTGTATGGTGGTATTATTAGAGAACTGTAAGGTGGTATTATATGGACACTGTATGGTGGTATTATTAGAGTACTGTAAGGTGGTATTATATGGACACTGTATGGTGGTATTATTAGAGAACTGTAAGGTGGTATTATATGGACACTGTATGGTGGTATTATTAGAGTACTGTAAGGTGGTATTATATGGACACTGTATGGTGGTATTATTAGAGTACTGTAAGGTGGTATTATATAAACACTGTATGGTGGAATTATTAGAGAACTGTAAGGTGGTATTATATGGACACTGTATGGTGGTATTATTAGAGTACTGCAAGGTGGTATTATATAGACACTGTATGGTGGTATTATGAGAGAACTGTAAGGTGGCATTATATGGACACTGAATGGTGGTATTATTAGAGAACTGTAAGGTGGTATTATATGGACATTGTATGCTGGTTTTATTAGAGAACTGTAAGGAGGTATTATATGAACACTGTATGGTGGTATTATTAAAGAACTGTAAGGTGGTATTATATAGACACTGTATGGTGGTTTTATTAGAGAACTGTAAGGTGGTATTATATGGACACTGTATGTTGGTATTATTAGAGAACTCTAAGGTGGTATTATATGGACACGGTATGGTGGTATTATTAGAGAACTGTAAGGTGGTATTATATGGACACTGTATGGTGGTTTTATTAGAGAATTGTAAGGTGGTATTATATGGACACTGTATGGTGGTATTATTAGAGAACTGTAAGGCGGTATTATATGGACACTGTATGGTGGTATTATTAGAGAACTGTAAGGTGGTATTATATGGACACTGTATGTTTGTATTATTAGAGAACTGTAAGGTGGTATTATATGGACACTGTATGGTGGTATTATTAGTGAACTGTAAGGTGGTATTATATAAACACTGTATGGTGGTATTATTAGAGAACTGTAAGGTGGTATTATATGGACACTGTATGGTGGTATTATTAGAGAACTGTAAGGTGGTATTATATGGACACTGTATGTTGGTATTATTAGAGAACTGTAAGGTGGTATTATATGGACACTGTATGGTGGTATTATTAGAGAACTGTAAGGTGGTATTATATGGACACTGTATGGTGGTATTATTAGAGAACTGTAAGGTGGTATTATATGGACACTGTATGTGTGTATTATTAGAGAACTGTAAGGTGGTATTATATAGACACTGTATGGTGGTATTATTAGAGAACTGTAAGGTGGTATTGTATAGACACTGTATGGTGGTATTATTAGAGAACTGTAAGGTAATATTATATAAACACTGTATGGTGGTATTATTAGAGAACTGTAAGGTGGTATTATATAGACACTGTATGGTGGTATTATTAGAGAACTGTAAGGTGGTATTATATAGACACTGTGTGGTGGTATTATTAGAGAACTGTAAGGTGGTATTATATGGACACTGTATAGTGGTATTATTAGAGAACTGTAAGGTGGTATTATATGGACACTGTATGTTGGTATTATTAGAGGACTGTAAGGTGGTATTATATAGACACTGTATGGGTGTATTATTAGAGAACTGTAAGGTGGTATTATATTGACACTATATGGTGGTTGTATTAGAGAACTGTAAGGTGGTATTATATGGACACTGTATGGTGGTATTATTAGAACATTGCATGATGATATTAAAGGGGTACTCCACCCCTAGACATGTTATCCCCTATCCCAGGACAACCCCCCTAATAAATCTACCTACTTTTTTTCACCGTACCTCGCAGATTTTTTCTTATTTAGATAGATAGATATGAGATAGATAGATAGATAGATATGAGATAGATAGATATTAGATAGATAAATAGACAGATAGAGAGATATGAGAGAGATAGATAGATAGATAGATAGATAGATAGATATGAGATAGATATATAGATATGCGATAGATAGATAGATATGAGATAGATAGATATATATGAGATAGATAGATATGAGATAGATGATAGATAGATAGATAGATAGATAGATACAGCACAAGAGAAAATAGAGCAGCACGTCCCACAATAGTATGATAGCGGTGCAAGCAGCGAATGGAGCCCCGGTCAAGGCAATTCAGATTTCTAGGAAGGATGCCGCAGCACACGGAAAGTTCAAAAGTGTAAACAGTGGTAAACAGCTAACTTGTATTATCATGGAATAAACCACTGTTTACACTTTTGAACTTTCCGTGTGCTGCGGCATCCTTCCTAGATAGATAGATAGATAGATAGATATGAGATAGAGAGATAGATATGAGATATATAGATATGAAATAGATAGATAGATATGAGATAGATTGATATGAGATAGATAGATATGAGATAGACAGACAGACAGACAGACAGACAGACAGATAGATAGATAGATAGATAGATAGATTTGAGATAGATAGATATGATATAGATAGATATGAGATAGATAGATAGATAGATAGATAGATAGATAGGTAGATAGATATGAGATAGATAGATAGATAGAAAGATAGAAAGATAGATATGAGATAGACAGATATGAGATAGACAGACAGACAGATAGATAGATAGATAGATAGATAGATAGATATGAGATAGATAGATAGATAGCAACAGGAGAATACAGCAGCACACTGCTAGCATAAAGATATAGATAAAACATGAGTATATAGATACAACATGAGTATATAGATAGAACATGAAAAGCTATACAGCTGTAGTGCAATAAATGAAAATATTAGCTGTATAGCTTTTCATGTTCTATCTATATACTCATGTTTTATCCATATACTCATGTTTCATCTATATCTTTGTGCTAGCAGTGCGCTGCTGTATTCTCCTGTTGCTGTATATTTAGCCCAGCAGCCTGCAAGCCAGGTCCATATAATAGTTTGGAATCAATAGAGCTGGCCAACTTATTCTTTGGTTAGATAGATAGATAGATAGATAGATAGATAGATTCTGAAGTAAAAGAGAATTCACATATCTATTCACTGAAGGTGATTGTAATATTATTAGATTACAGATATTTTCTCCCCTCTTGACTTTCTCTTCATGTTTCTGCATCAGAAGTTCCATTTCTTGGTCAGCCGGACCCTCAGATCGGGATCTTTGAAGATGTTGGGACCAGGAAATTGGCCATAAATAACCCTTAGTGAGTCCACGGCCGGCACTATATCCTGTGAGCTGCTCAGCGAGCAATGTAATCTATAGACACCATCTAAGAACATTTCCTCTTTTTCCATTCAATACCCTGTAACCAAATAAAATGACCATTTTGTAGTTTATCTCATCCCAGCATTTCAGATAAAGTGTATTCCTTGATGTCCCATTAAATTCACTTACACTTTCCTCCGAGTCTATATACACCCACTGTATATACATATATATGTATGTGCCCAGGTTATACGGGCATGGTCCTTATCACTATATACAAATGACTATATCAGTCTGTTTCGTATACTGTCCCCACGATATAATAAAGTAATAACTCCTCCCGATAAATAAATTTTGATGTGTAGGAAACATTATTGATTATTAACCCTTGCAGTTAAAGATGGGAAGAATCCCAGTTGAGCCTTGGTCACCCCTTTCCCAATCTCAGAACATCTGGCGGGGTGTGACCCCCATGACCTTGGCTGTTCCAGTCCGCGCTCCCTATAGCGGTGGATGTAAAATGTAATAACCCTCTCGTTTCATAACATATTAAGAACTTATCCCCAAAAAATACTTTATACATTTCGGACTTCGTAAATTATTTTTTTTATTTATTTATTTTTTATTTTTTTTTGCTTTTTCCCATAGAGCATATAAACATATTAACATAATAACATATTAAGAACTTATCCCCAAAAATTACTTTATACATTTCGGACTTCGTTAATTTTTAAATTTATTTTTTATTTTTTTTGCTTTTTCCCATAGACCATATTAACATATTAACATAATAACATATTAAGAACTTATCCCCAAAAAATACTTTATACATTTCGGACTTCGTAAAAAAAAAACTTATTTTTTAATTTACATTGTAAAATGTAATAAACCTCTCGTTTCATAATAACATATTAAGAACTTATCCCCAAAAAATACTTTATACATTTCGGACTTCGTTAATTTTTAATTTTTAAATTTATTTTTTATTTTTTTTGCTTTTTCCCATAGACCATATTAACATATTAACATAATAACATGTTAAGAACTTATCCCCAAAAAATACTTTATACATTTCGGACTTCGTAAAAATGTTTTTTATTTTTTAATTTACATTGTAAAATGTAATAAACCTCTCGTTTCATAATAACATATTAAGAACTTATCCCCAAAAATACTTTATACATTTCGGACTTCGTAAATTATTTTTTTAATTTATTTATTTATTTATTTATTTATTTGCTTTTTCCCATAGAGCATATAAACATATTAACATAATAACATATTAAGAACTTATCCCCAAAAATACTTTATACATTTCGGACTTCGTAAATTTATTTTATTTTTTTTGCTTTTTCCCATAGACCATATTAACATAATAACATATTAAGAACTTATCCCCAAAAAATACTTTATACATTTCGGACTTCGTTAATTTTTTTTTTTTTTGCTTTTTCCCATAGACCATATTAACATAATAACATATTAAGAACTTATCCCCAAAAATACTTTATACATTTCGGACTTCGTAAATTTATTTTATTTTTTTTGCTTTTTCCCATAGACCATATTAACATAATAACATATTAAGAACTTATCCCCAAAAAATACTTTATACATTTCGGACTTCGTTAATTTTTTTTTTTTTTTTTTTTTGCTTTTTCCCATAGACCATATTAACATAATAACATATTAAGAACTTATCCCCAAAAATACTTTATACATTTCGGACTTCGTAAATTTATTTTATTTTTTTTGCTTTTTCCCATAGACCATATTAACATAATAACATATTAAGAACTTATCCCCAAAAATACTTTATACATTTCGGACTTGGTTACATTTTTTTACATTTTTATTTTTTTGCTTTTTCCCATAGAGCAGACAAGAAATCACATAATACTATCAGATGAGGGTATAAAAATACTAATAAAGATGAAAGATATTTCAGTAAGAAAAGAAGCATCTGGTCACGGCGCCCTGGGGGTGTTATTGTCTGCTGCAGCGTATCCAGAGCTGTACTCCCTGTATTATCCCAGTCTTCCCCTGGACAAACAGACGCGTCCATATATCTGACTGTATAGAAGGAGGTCACTGCCATCACTACACGATTCTTATAGGACGACCCCTAACAATTCCCAGTATTCAGCAATATAACGGGCACAGCTGACAACCAATATGGCCGCCATGTCTGGGGTTGTCCTCCAGCTTCTCTGTTATGATGGATTTAGAGTGTCAGCTTTTGTGCTAACACGTAGAGCAGTGTTTCCCAAGCGGGGTGCCTCCAGCTGTTGCAAAACTCCAATTCCCAGCATGCCCGGACAGCCGTTGGCTGTCCGGGCATGCTGGGAGTTGTAGTTTTGCAACGTCTAGAGGCACCCTGCTTGGGAAATACTGACATAGAGGCTTTAAGTAACCTTCTCCATCCAAATATGTATTACCTGGAGGGGTCAAATGTCTACACCCCATGGGTACAAGGCGATCCGGCCCTGGGCTGACGCCACATATTATGGGGCCTATAGTGTGTCTGTAATATATACAATACAGAGAACATGAGAGGAGAAGAAAGGGAAACAATTGTTACTGTAAAATATTGTTACTTTTCTATAAACATTTGATTCTTAGGTCTATTGTGTTGGTAAGATCGAGCTGATTGTTTGTGTTCTGTATATGGAATATATGTATCAATTATGTTATATCTATTCTATTCAAGATGCTTTATCCATGTACTATTTATACCTCTCTATATGCTGTTTCTATCTCATATCTATCTATCTATCTATCTCATATCTATCTATCTATCTATCTATCTCATATCTATCTCATATCTATCTATCTATCTATTTAGGATTGAAAAGATCACTGCAGCACTCCAATATGGTGAAAAGGTGGATAGTGTTTATTCCATCAACCCACACGTGGCAACGTTTCAGCTGCAACAATGCAGCCTTTCTCTATCTATCTATCTATCTCATATCTATCTATTTATATATTATCTATTTATTATCTATCTATCTATTTATCTATCTATTATATATCTATTTATCTATCTCATATCTAGCTATCTATATCATATCTATCTATCTCATATCTATCTATATTATCTATCTCATATCTATCTATCTCATATCTATCTATCTATCTGTATTATCTATCTCATATCTATCTATCTATCTCATATCTATCTCATATCTATCTATCTCATATCTATCCATCTATATTATCTATCTCATATCTATCTATCTATCTATCTATCTCATATCTATCTATCTATCTATCTATCTATCTATATTATCTATCTCATATCTATCTATCTATCTCATATCTATCTATCTCATATCTTTCTATCTATCTCATATCTATCTCATATCTATCTATCTATCTCCTATCTATCTATCTAAAATCTATCTATCTATATTATCTATCTCATATCTATCTATCTATCTATCTCATATCTATCTATCTATATTATCTATCTCATAGCTATCTATCTATCTCATATATATCTATCTCATATCTATCTATCTATCTACCTATCTATCTATCTATCTATCTCATATCTATCTATCTATCTATCTCATATCTATCTATCTATATTATCTATCTCATATCTATCTATCTATCTATCTCATATATATCTATCTCATATCTATCTATATTATCTATCACTAACGATCTTCTGACGGCCAAATCATATGGCAATTTCTCTTTACTGATTCTCTTGGACCTCTCTGCGGCTTTTGACACTGTGGATCACCACCATATCCCCAAAATATCCTCAACATGTCCGCAACATATCCCCAACATATCCCCAACATATCCCCAACATATCCCCAACATATCCTCAACATATCCCCAACATATCCTCAACATATCCCCAACATATCCCCAACATATCCTCAACATATCCCCAACATATCCCCAACATATCCCCAACATATCCTCAACATATCCCCAACATATCCCCAACATATCCCCAACATATCCTCAACATATCCCCAACATATCCCCAACATATCCTCAACATATCCCCAACATATCCCCAACATATCCCCAACATATCCTCAACATATCCCCAACATATCCCCAACATATCCTCAACATATCCTCAACATATCCCCAACATATCCTCAACATATCCCCAACATATCCCCAACATATCCCCAACATATCCCCAACATATCCCCAACATATCCCCAACATATCCCCAACATATCCCCAACATATCCTCAACATATCCCCAACATATCCCCAACATATCCCCAACATATCCCCAACATATCCCCAACATATCCCCACACCTCTTGTTTGAATAGTTATTGTGTAATTTTATGTCTGATACTTGTCTTTGTTTGTACCACATAATTGTAAGCGCTGCGGAATCTGTAGGCGCTATATAAATAAATAAATAAAATAAATATCTCATATCTATCTATCTCATATCTATCTATCTATCTCATATCTATCTATCTCATATCTATCTATCTTTCTATCTCATAACTATCTATCTCATATCTATCTATCTATCTCATATCTATCTATCTATCTATCTATCTATCATCTATATATCTCATATCTATCTATCTATCTATCTCATATCTATCTATCTATCTATCTTTCTCATATCTATCTATCTATCTATCTCATATCTAGCTATCTCATATCTATCTATCTATCTATCTCATATCTATCTATCTATCTATCTATCTCATATCTATCTCATATCTATCTTTCTATATGATATATAAATGTATCATTGTTTGTTTGCTCTTAAGATCCATTAACTCCCGGTTGGATAAGTAGAAGTACTTTGTCCACAAACGTCTCTTTTCAATTAAGTGAAAAAGCACTTTCAACAGTCTTTTATAAATAGGCAAAAAAAAAAAAGAAATCAATGCCACGCTTTGCCTCAGTATTGTATCTCTCTAATGGAAAGAGCACAATGGTCCCAGCTAGATGCCCGCAGGCCTTACATCTTCCAATTCAGACACATTCAATGAGAAATTTTGCCAGCGTTCCCAGAGCTTTTTCCACTTTGTCCCAAACCCCGATGGTCCGTCCCTCTGCACTTACATTTTGTGAACTGGTAAAAAAGCTGTCAATATTCCTTATGACTAACCTTAAAAAAAAGTATGCACTCCCTCTTTATGAAGCCATGGACAACCTTTTAGGCAACTAGTAATGGTGGCCATTTTAAGGGAAATTTATCAGAGGCCCTACCTATCCAAAGAATAGGGGATAAGATGTCTGATTACAGGGGTCTAGCCTCTGGGCCCTTCACGATCTCTGGGGCAGCACCCCAGTCATCTGGTGCACGGAGCAAACTTTGCTCCATGCCGGATGATGGGCGACCAGAGCCGTCACGCCCCCTCCATTCATGTCTATGGGAGGAGGCGTGATGGCTGTGTACTAACTGCAAGCTTGAGTGTTCAGAACACCACGGTGCTGACCTGAAGATCATGAGGGTCCCAGCAGCTGGACCCCTTCCCCCCTGCGATCAGACATCTTATTCCCTATCCTTTAGATAGAGGATACGATATCTAGGGATGGAGTATCCCTTTAAGGGACCTCCTGATTTGCACGCCCCCTCCCATGGACATGGCAACCAATTAGCAACCAATCAGATCACTTCTTTCATTTTTCAGAGGCCTTTGTTAACAATGAAAGAAGCGATCTGATTGGTTGCTATGGGCAACTGGGCAACTTTTCCTCTGGACAGGTTTTGATAAATCTCCTCCCATAGTCTTTTGTAGGGTGGTCACAGAATGGTGACTATCTGCACTGCCAACTAATGTGGGGGGAACTATGCTGAAAACCTAATGTGGGGGAACTATGCTGCCTACCTAATGTGGGGGGAACTATACAGCCAACCTAATGTGTGGGAACTATACTGCCAACCTAATGTGGGGGAACTGTACTGCCAACCTAATGTGGGGGAACTGTACTGCCAACCTAACGTGGGGGAACTGTACTGCCAACCTAATGTGGGAGAACTATACTGCCAACCTAATGTGGGGGGAACTGTACTGCCAACCTAATGTGGGGGAACTATACTGCCAACCTAATGGGAGAACTATACTGCCAACCTAATGTGTGGGAACTGTACTGCCAACCTAATGTGGGGAGAACTATAAAGCCAACCTATTGTGGGGGGAACTATACTGCCAACCTAATGTGTGGGAACTATACTGCACCTAATGTGTGGGAACTATACTGCCAACCTAATGTGTGGGAACTATACTGCCAACCTAATGGGGGAACTATACTGCCAACCCAATGTGTGGGAACTGTACTGCCAACCTAATGTGGGAGAACTATACAGCCAACCTAATGTGGGGGGGACTATACTGCCAACCTAATGTGTGGGAACTATACTGCCAACCTAATGTGGGGGAACTATACTGCCAACCTAATGTGGGGGGAACTATACTGCCAACCTAATGTGGGGGAACTATACTGCCTACCTAATGTGGGGGGAACTATACTGCCTACCTAATGTGGGGGGAACTATACTGCCAACCTAATGTGGGGGGAACTATACTGCACCTAATGTGTGGGAACTATACTGCCAACCTAATGTGGGAGAACTATACAGCCAACCTAATGTGGAGGAACTATACTGCCAACCTAATGTGGGGGGAACTATACTGCCAACCTAATGTGGGGGAACTATACTGCCTACCTAATGTGGGGGGAACTATACTGCCTACCTAATGTGGGGGGAACTATACTGCCAACCTAATGTGGGAGAACTATACAGCCAACCTAATGAGGGGGGAACTATACAGCCAACCTAATGTGGGGGGAACTATACTGCCAACCTAATGTGTGGGAACTATACTGCCAACCTAATGTGGGGGGAACTATACTGCCAACCTAATGTGGGGGAACTATACGGCCAACCTAAGTTGGGGGAACTATACTGCCAACCTTATGTGGGGGAACTATACTGCCTACCTAATGTGGTGGGAACTATACTGCCAACCTAATGTGGGGGGAACTATACTGCCAACCTAATGTGTGGGAACTATACTGCCAACCTAATGTGGGGGAACTATGCTGCCAACCTAATGTGTGGGAACTATACTGCCAACCTAATGTGGAGGAACTATACTGCCAACCTAATGTGGGGAAACTATACTGCCAACCTAATGTGGGGGAAACTATACTGCCAACCTAATGTGTGGGAACTATACTGCCAACCTAATGTGGGGGAACTGTACTGCCAACCTAATGTGGGGGAACTATACTGCCAACCTAATGTGGGGGAACTATACTGCCAACCTAATGTGTGGGGAACTGTACTGTCAACCTAATGTGGGGGAACTGTACTGCCAATCTAATGTGGGGGAACTGTACTGCCAACCTAATGTGGGGGAATTTTTTGCGCTTTGATTTGTAGTTTTTATCGGTACCATTTTTGTTTTAATGGGACTTTACAATAGCTTTTTAGATATTTTTTATGGTATGTGAAGTGACTATTACGACTTTTGGGGCACCCTTTTTTGATTTTGCCTAGGGCCATACTAAGCCTAAAACCGGCCCTGTATACAGGAATCAAATGGGGTCCCGCGACAGGACCAGATGAGAACCCAATGATCAGCAATAGAGCATGGTCAAATGGAGCTTTATCAGAACCTAGAAGTAGAAACATGGAGACCAGACATGTAACAGGATCTAGGGATAGGAATAAGGTCAGGGGACAGGCCAGGGAAGGAACAGGAACAGTGAGTAGGAAGAGGCCCAGGATGCAGCCAGGAGGTACCTAGGAACTCTGAATGGGAGCAGAGCAGGCATGGAGTCAAAAAAGGCCAGGACCAAGTGCCCTGAGCAGTCTGGCATCATTATGTGGGCATTTGTATAAATATTTATAACAAGTGGCCTTTTTCTTTTTAATTCAGCCCCTGCCCCCCAAAATGTCTGTGTACGTCCCTGGTCAACCGAAACTGAACCAGTGTGTGATGGACTGTAGATGAAATTCAGGTGAAGGTCTAGAGCAGTGGTCTCCAACCTGTGGACCTCCAGATGTTCCAAAACTACAACTCCCAGCATGCCCGGACAGCCGTTGGCTGTCCGAGCATGCTGGAAGTTGTAGTTTTGCAACATCTGGAGGTCCGCAGGTTGGAGACCACTGCTCTAGAGTGTCCTGTTGGCTGAAATATTGTTGATTGTCATAAGAATTGTTGGTTGTCATAGGCCACATAAGGCCAAGTAAACACAAACCATGCAGACGGTTAAAGGGGTACTCCGGTGGAAAACTTTTATTTTATTTTATTTTTTTAATCAACTGGTGCCAGAAAGTTAAACAGATTTGTAAATGACTTCTATTAAAAAATCTTAATCCTTCCAGTACTTATTAGCTGCTGAATATTGCAGAAGAAATTATTTTCTTTTTGGAACACAGAGCTCTCTGCTGACATCACGAGCACAGTGCTCTCTGCTGACCTCTCTGTCCATTTTAAGAACTGTCCAGAGTAGGAGAACATCCCCATTGCAAACATATGCTGCTCTGGACAGTTCTTAAAATAGACAGAGATGTCAGCAGAGAGCACTGTGCTTGTGATGTCAGCAGAGAGCTCTGTGTTCCAAAAAAGAAAATTATTTCCTCTGTAGTATTCAGCAGCTAATAAGTACTGGAAGGATTAAGATTTTTTTTTTTTTAATAGATGTAATGTACAAATCTGTTTAACTTTCTGGGACCAGTTGATATAAAAAAAAAAAAAAAATACGTTTTCCCCCGGAGTACCCCTTTAAGAAAAAAATGAAAAGGCAGTCAGACACCTGAGGATTAGAATTGAGAAAATAACTAGAAGAAGCTGGTGAACCACATCGTTTTTGGGAAACAGCAGATTTTTCATAATTTCTGAAAATTTTGACTAGAAATTTAGATTCAATCACGAAAAAAATGTGAAATCAAGGACCAAATTTAGTGAAGTTTAATGCCAATGTTTTAAGGGAGTTTTCCCATATATTTTGAAATCATCATACATGAAATTGGTTGTAGCTTTAGAAAGCCTTTGTCCATATCTTAAAACACAAACTACTAAACTATAAAACAAGGCACACAACTGAACCGGAAAAGGTCTTAAAGGGGTATTCCAGGAAAAAACTTTTTTATATACATCAACTGGCTCCAGAAAGTTAAACAGATTTGTAAATTACTTCTATTAAAAAATCTTCATCCTTTCAGTACTTATGAGCTTCTGAAGTTAAGGTTGTTCTTTTCTGTCTAAATCCTCTCTGATGACACCTGTCTCGGGAACTGCCCAGTTTAGAAGAGGTTTGCTATGGGGATTTGCTTCTAAACTGGGCGTTTCCCGAGACACGTGTCATCAGAGAGCATTTAGACAGAAAAGAACAACCTTAACTTCAGAAGCTCATAAGTACTGAAAGCATTAAGATGTTTTAATAGAAGTAATTTACAAATCCGTTGCTGCCGTGGCGCCGTGTCTGCGGGGAGGTGTGACCCATGGACTGTTTTGAGTGGCATTGGGGCCGCTCTGCCAGTGGGTCGTTTCCCCCCGTGGGCACTGGTATCGCGGCGGTGGTGGTCACCGCCCAGTGCTGCGCCCTTTTATGCTAGGGACGTTAGGGACCCACTCTGAATAGGTGGCCTTGACGTGGCGAGTGGGCTTGTACTTTTTGATCAAAAATGTATATACTAACAACCTGTTAGTTTTTGATATTATGCTGAGAAGCAATCAGATCATTGTGCAAGATTGTAGATGTGCGACCATGTCTGTTTTCTCCCTGAATTCATAATTTACAAATCTGTTTAACTTTCTGAAGCCAGTTGATATATATAAAAAAAAAATTTTTTCCTGGATAACCCCTTTAACCCCTTAAGGACACATGACGTACTGGAACGTCATGTGTCCGCTCCCGATCTATAACGCGGGGCTACGGCCGGGACCCGTGGCTAATAGCGCGCGGTATTGATCGTGGTGCCGCGCGCTATTAACCCTTTAGACGTGGCGTTCAAAGTTGAACACCGCGTCTAAAGTGAAAGTGAAAATATGCCTGTTAGCTCAGAGGGCTGTTCGGGATAGCCGCGGTGAAATCGCGGCATCCTGAACAGCTTACAGGACAGCAGGAGGGTCCCTACCTGCCTCCTCGCTGTCCGATCGGCGAATGACTGCTCCGTGCTTGAGATCCAGGCATGAACAGTCAAGCAGCAGAATCATCGATCACTGGTTTCTTATGAGAAACCACTGATCAATGTAAAAGATCAGTGTGTGCAGTGTTATAGGTCCCTATGGGATAACAATGATCAGTGTGTGCAGTGTTATAGGTCCCTATGGGAGCTATAACACTGCAAAAAAAAAGTGGGAAAAAAGTGAATAAAGATCATTTAACCCCTTCCCTAATACAAGTTTGAATCACCTCCCTTTTCCCATAAAAAAACACAGTGTAAATAAAAATAAACATATATGGTATCGCCGCGTGCGGAAATGTCCGGATTATAAAAATATATTGTTAATTAAATCGCACGGTCAATGGCGTACGCGCAAAAAATTCCAAAGTCCAAAATAGTGCATTTTTGGTCACTTTTTATATCATGAAAAAATGAATAAAAAGATATCAATAAGTCCTATCAATGCAAAAAAAACTTTAGATCACAGCGCAAAAAATGAGCCCTCATACCGCCCCATACGCAGAAAAATAAAAAAGATATAGGGGTCAGAAGATGACAATTTTAAACTTATTAATTTTCCTGCATGAAGTTATGATTTTTTCCAGAAGTACGACAAAATCAAACCTATATAAGTAGGGTATCATTTTAATCGTATGAACCTACAGAATAAAGATAAGGTGTCATTTTTACCAAAAAATGTACTACGTAGAAACGGAAGCCCCCAAAATTACAAAACTGCGTTTTTTGTTTTTTTTAAATTTTGTCCCACAATGATTTTGTTTTCCATTTTGCAGTAGATTTTTGGGCAAAATGACTGACGTCATTACAAAGTAGAATTGGTGGCACAAAAAATAAGCCATCATATGGATTTTTAGGTGCAAAATTGAAAGAGTTATGATTTTTTAAAGGCAAGGAGCAAAAAATGAAAATGCAAAAATGGGAAAAAAAAACGGTCCTTAAGGGGTTAAAGGTATGAGAGGATTGTTGAGCGCACGTTAGTGTTCAGTGCCAGGTATCAGCTGCCAAGGCAAATAAAATCATGGTGTGTATCAAAAGGGGCTTAGATGATGAGAACCTGGCCTCCTAAAATTCCCTAGTTAGACCACACACACTGTTTATGGTTTTGGCACATAACAGAGCTTGAGTAGACTTTTTAAAAGTGGACAACCAAAGACCAACCAAAGTGTGGGAACGGGTGGTTGAAGTAACCAAAATGATTAACAATCACAAGGACAACCTGGGGGTTGCTTAAAGGGGTATTCCGGCCATAGACATCTTATCCCCTATCCAAAGGATAGGGGATAAAATGTCTCTTTATGGGGGCCCGCCGCTGGGACCCCCCGCGATCTCCGTACAGCACCCGCATTCTATGCGGGGATACAGCTCCAGTCTCAGAAACCTCTGTGTTTCCAGGACTGGAGATGTGACGTTGCGCCACGTCCCCTTGTGACGTCACACCACGCCCCCTCCATTCATGTCTATGGGAGGGGGCGTGACGTCCGTCACCGAATGGAGGGGGCGTGGCGTGACGTCACGAAGGGTCATGGGTTGACGTCACGTCTCAAGTCCAAGAAACACAGAGGTTTCCGAGACTGGAGCAGCAGCCCTGCATAGAATGCGGGTGCTGCGCGGAGATTGTGCGGGGTCCCAGCAGCGGGCCCCCATAAAGAGACATCTTATCCCCTATCCTTTGGATAGGGGATAAGATGTCTATGGCCGGAATACCCCTTTAATGTACAAGCATATGACACCCAGTTTCTGACCGAGGAGAGAAACAGTATTTAGTGAGAAAAATGGTGACGTGTCCAACATTTTTTTCACCCGCTGTAGATGGGTAAGTCATCCTATAGGGAGTTTTTTATGTAAAAATGCCGATACGGAGGAGGTGGTGGGTTTTGGCCAACTGTCACCACCAATTTTCACCACCCGACCCTATTGCTCTGGCTGCGGCTTACCACTTCCCTCTCCATAGAAAACACATGGACTCTAGTCTATACTGAATGTTCATGTGAATGGAGAAGTTGGTAGAGATAACCCAACGTTGGCCCAATGTTCGGTCTGCAGTGATTAATAATGTATGGCCAATTTAATGCTTCTATATGTTACTCGGTCATGCAGATGCTTTTCTTATGTGTCTAGCTTCTGAATTTGGCTCACAAATCCCTCTGTTCTGCTGCTCACTCATTCTAAAATCCACTGCTCAGGAAGGGGCGTGTTCAAAGCAAGCATTGAGCCAGCTCTCACTCACCATGCTTCACTTCCTCCCTGAGTCTGCTGTGCTGTGCTGGGAATATTCGTGCATATCTTTGCGAAATATCGCAAATTTGAATATGGTCTGTGCCGCTCATCACTAGCCTCCACAAGACATTTATGGCTTACGCTGGAAATGTCCCTGAATATGAAGACTGCTGGTTACTACCTCATAGGGATTGGTTCAGCTTCTTCTGGATCAACATTGGTGTACTCATTGGAAATACTAAAGATTTCTTTCTAACAAAAGTTTCTAGACCAGCATTTTCCAAACAGGGTGCCTCCAGCTGTTGAAAAACTGCAACTACCAGCCGAAGGCCGAAGGCTGTCCTGGCAAGCTGGGAGTTGAAGTTTTGCAACAGCTGGAAGCACCCTTATTGGGAAAACACCTGTGGGGGTGGGGTGTGTGGTGCAGGGCAGATGTTGTTACCCTAGGGGCAGATAGCATTAACCCCTTGTATTCGTGACACCAGGCGTGGATGGTGTACTGCTGGATCCTGTGCTAGGCACAGGGGCAATAAAGACTCCGGCACCAAGTTACGGACACCGCTAGCTTTACTGAGGGTAGACAGATGGTAAAGTCTATACAGTTCAGCCAGGGCCCAAGGAGGTGACCAGTGACACAGAGACCTTGCTGGGACTTGTAGTAGGACTGGACAATTGAATGCAGACCACGCTGACTTGACAGATGACAGGGACTGACTTGACTTGACTCATAAAGCTGTGACTTTATCTTACATGAATTGATGGTGGCTGCAGGACTGGACTTTGAGGTCTCCAACACTCTGGACACACACACTAGACAAGACTGCACTGGACCTCAGCCGGAAGAGAGAGAGAAGCTCCACCCAGGGCTTATATGGGGAGACTAGCAGGGAGCCCATAGGTCACTCTTGGGATCACCTGGTCACTGGTACCTCCTGGGTAACAATCACATGACATATCACATGGTATAACTCTTAAAGCAACATTACATTTTATAACACTTTACATGGTAAAACACATTTACAATGGGGAAACAAGTGCGGGGGCCTTGGGGACACTGAAGAAAGCTTCCTGACAGGACAGCAGGAGCACGGGGTAACACCTCCCGTACTGGGCCACCACACATTGTTCTAGACCATTAGGAAGTATTGGATCACTTTAAATAGTTTCCCTCAAGTATTCCAAACCTTCCAAATTTTGCAATTTTTTACCATTTTTTTTACAAAATCCTCTTCCTTAGCCGATACCAATCTACTATACCCCAAATAATGATATTTTGAGCAGACTCTGGAGGTCAAAGTGCATGTTCTTGTTGGACATCTTACCACCCCAGGGTACGAAGTGACTCCCGGAGGTCCTCATTGACAGAGGCCTTAACCCTGCAGTGGGGCTTAGGTTGGCGGAGAGTCGGGGTGGTTGAATATGTATTTATAGGGATTTTTCTCTATGGAGTGTCTAATCCCTAATGTTTATGTATTTATGAGACCCATATATACCCCCGCAGGGGAGCAACCACCAGAGGAGCCTGGCGCTGGATAAATTTGCCTTGGGTGAGGAATGGCAGACTGCTCGACTCATCCCAGTGACCTGGTGAGATCCAAGGCAGGGAATTAACTACAGTCTATTCCAGCCTAAAGGGATATTCGCAGCGCAGTTAGGGAAAGATTGGCAATTGAGCTTTATATATGCTGCATGCTGGGCTCATCTGCGGAGAAATTGTCTATCATCTGCCTGATACTATGGCTATGGCTACTTACAAATGATCCAAGAGCAACAATACAACATACTATTGTGTCTCGGTTTATTTATTTTTTACTATTTCTATGTTTTTTTGTTTTTTTTTTTATTTGTTTTTTTTGCATGTTTTATTTCATTATACATTTAGACACATGATTTATGGAACATTGATCCCTCAATAGTCATCTGTTAAAAGGTAAAACGCCCTCCCAGGCAACAAGGAGAAACAGCACCCTAAACAAATAAATGGCAAATGGAGAATTTATAATAATACTAACTGAGTACCCGCCATTGCCAGGTCTTCCTACCTTAAAGGGGAACTCCGGTGGAAACAAGTAGAAAACAAAGGTTTTCAAATCAACTGGTGCCTGAAAGTTAATCAGATTTGTAAATTACTTATATTAAAAAAATCTTAATCCTTCCAGTACTTATTAGCTGCTGTATAAGACAGAGACATTTGTGAATTTCTTTTACTGTCTGACAACAGTGCTCTTTGCTGACACCTCTGTCCGTGTCAGGAACTGTCCAAATTAGAATCATATCCCCATAGAAAACCTCTCCTGCTCTGGACAGTTCCTGACATGGACAGAGGTGCCAGCAGAGAGCACTGTGGTCAGACTGGAAAAAACTTCACACATTTCTCTGTAGTATACATCAGCTGATAAGTACTAGAAGGTTTAAGATTTTTAAAAAGAAGTGATTTACAAATCTGTTTAACTCGCTGGCACCAGTTGATTTGAAAACATTTTATTTCCACTGGAGTACCCCTTTAACCTTGTGGAAGAGTAAAAGAAACATTGAGGCTCTGGTCCTCATGTGCTGACCTCATATCTTAACCTCATATCTGGTCCTCAAATCCCGACCTCCTATCACAACCTCAAATCCCAACCTCGTATCCTGTCCTCATATCCCAATCTCATATTCCGACCTAATATCAGAACCTCATATCTTGTCCTCATAATCATAGCCCAAAATCATATACCATCCACATATCCCAACTTCATATCCTGACCTCATATCCCGATCTCATTTCCCAACTTCATATCCTGACCTCATATCCCGATCTCATATTCCTACTTCATATCCTGACCTCATTTCCCGACCTCATTTCCCGACCTCGTATCCAATCCACATATTCCGACCTCATATCCTGTCCTCATACCCCGTCTCCCTGCACTATTCTCTGCACCTGGATGCGGTAGAGTCATCAGAATGTTTAAAGGGGTAGTACAGCAAAAAATAATTTATCCCCTATCTATCTAAAACATAGGGGATAAGTAATAGTTTGCTGGGGGTCCAAGCGCTGGAACCTCCCGCAATCTACTGAACTGGGCCCTGGCAGTCTGCCGGAAGTGGCCGTTCCGACCTCCACAGGAATACATGGGACACATGAAGGGGCGTGTCGGCCGGCACTCTGCACGAAGGTCGGTGCGCCCCCCTTCCAGCAGACTGCGGGGCCCCGTTCAGGAGATCATGGGGAGTCCCAGCACTAGGACTTGCCACGATCTATAACTTATCCCCTATCCTTTGGATAGGTGATAAGTTATTTTTCACTGCACAACTCCTTTAAGGGTGTATTCACACGTCCATTCACAGTCCAGCACTTGATGCACAGGATTTGAAGCTGCAGATTTAAAAAAAATCGTGTCAGTATCTGCGCTCTCTTTAGGAAACACATTGAATTATACCCATACCAATGAAGATAGCAAAAAATTCAAAAAATAAATTCCCATAAAAATAAATAGAGATGAGCGAATCGAAGCTGACGAACCCAAATTTGTTACGAATCTCATGAAATATTCGATTCGCAACTAATGTGAATATCGCTGCGATTCTATCGCTCAAAATGCTTCATTAAACTCCCTTTCCTGCAGTCCAGGCTCCATGGCATCTAAAATGGCAGATGTAGATGTCAGTACATGGGGCAAGGAATGCTGGGAAGGCGGGAAGGCAAGGCGGGAAGAGAAGTAGGTGGGACAACCCTGAATCACATGCAGGATGCAGCCTATCAGCAGCCAGTCACCCCAGTGATGTCACAGCCCTATATAATCGGCAGCCATATTGCGGCTTGTCACATCATTCATAACACTGCATACATGTGTGTTACACCGAAAAGCTCATTCCAGCAGCGTTTCACATCCTAGTCACATCAGTGTTCTCGTGGACGGAGAGTAGTGTTTTTTTTACTGAAAAGGATTTTTACTGCAGCCATTAACCTCTCAGTTACTTTCTTCAGCATTGTATTACAGAGAGGGGCAGAGAGGTGTGTGTCATCATACATTTCAACAAGCTGCCTCAACTCCATAAACCTTAGCAGAGGAGGCAGAAATAATTTTTCAGCACAATTCAGTGTCTTTGTTCTACAACAAACCATCTGCTGGTTATACTAGTCTGTAGAATGTATAATACCCAGCAGTCCATTCCTAATAGTCTTTGACAGAGTGAAATTTTGTGTTTAGTACACAGTTTTTTTGTGCTGCAGCACTGTTGTGTTCTGCTAGTGTTGTGCAAAAAAAAAAAATGTTTTAAGCGTACTGTGAGCATTTTTCTGAACTTATTAGTGCATACCACATACGTACATCTAAGTAGTGTACTATTTTATACCTGTCAAGGGCCTAGATACTATGAAAGGACAGACAAAAGTAATCACCGGCTGGTGTTTTACTAAAATAGTTTTTTTTAAGTGTACTGTACCGCATTTTTCTGCCCTCATAAGTGCATACCACATACTTACATCTAAGTAGTGTAAGTATGTGGTATATTTTGTACTTGTTAATCTGTCAAGGGCCTAGATACTGTGAAAGGACAGCCAATAGTATTGTACTCCCCTCATATATGCAATAAGTATGTCAGGCAGAGTATTGCCAGGACATGCACAGAGGAGTGGCAGAGGCCTAAATTCATCAGGCGCAGGCAGAGATCACAGCAGAGTAGGGGTGTGTGGCAGCCGGACTCGCAGCAAGAGGTCTGAGCTTCCGGTGTCAGCTAGCAGTCGTGTCGCAACCAGCAACCCAGCAGCCGCGATTGATCGGTTCACTCAGTCATCCACTTCATCCCAAGTGAGGTCCACTCAGTCATCCACTTCATCACAAGTGACATCGACACCTCCAGTCAACAGGTTGGGTTCCTTAGACTCAACCCTCAGTTGGCATGGCCCTCATGCTGCTTCTGCCACCTCCAGGCTCTGTCATTATGCTGCCCTATGGTCTCCTAATGCTACCACCTCCAGGCTCTGTCACTGTGCTGCTCCATGGTCTCCTTATGTTGATGCTGCCACCTCCAGGCTCTCTCATTCTGCTGCTCTATGGTCTCCTCATGCTAATACTACCACCTCCACGCTCTGTCATTGTGCTATATGGTCTCCTCATGCTGAGGCTGCCACCTCCAGGCTCTCTAAGTGTGCTGCTCTATGGTGTCCTTATGCTGATGCTGCCACCTCCAGGCTCTCTCATTCTGCTGCTCTATGGTCTCCTCATGCTTATGCTACCACCTCCACACTCTGCCATTGTGCTATATGGTCTCCTCATGCTGATGCTGCCACCTCCAGGCTCTCTAATTGTGCTGCTCTATGATCTCCTCATGCTGACGCTGCCACCTCCAGGCTCTCTCATTGTGCTGCTCAATGGTCTCCTCATGCTGATGCTACCACCTCCAGGCTCTCTCATTGTGCTGCCATGGATACTGCAAAACATAATTAAGGTGCTGGTCCCCAGTTTCAGAAATCCCTTGCATTAGGGACACTTTCAGGACTCCTGATGCCACCTCCAGGCTGTGCCATTCAGCCACTATATGGTATTCTCATGCTTCAGCCACCTCCAGTCTGTGCTATTCAGACACTATATGATCTCCTTATGCTTCAGCCACCTCCAGGCTGTGGCATTAAGCCACTATATGGTCTCCTCATGCTTCAGCCACCTCCAGGCTGTGCCATTCAGAACTATATGGTCTCCCTATGCTGCCAGAAACTCCAGGCAGTCGTTCAGCCACTGTATAGTCTCCTCATACTGATGCCACCTCCAGGCTCTGTCATTGCGCTGCCATGTGACATGTGACTCATTGTTAGATTTGGTCCTTTGTACCCACACGCCAGGGCCTGGGACACTAAAACTTGAGAGTTAAAATTTCAATTTCAAAATCCTCAATTTAAATTTTAAATTTTAATTTAAAAATCTTAAATTTCAATGGTCTCCTCATGATTCTGCCAACTCCAGGTTGTGCCATTAATTAGGGATCGACCGTTATCGTTTTTTTAGGGCCGATAGCGATAATCGGTGGAGGTTAGGGCCGATAGCCGATAACTTATACCGATATTCCGGTTTAAGTTATCGGCTATTTATCCCCCCGCGACACCGCTGCAGATCATTGATTTAAAGCGGGCGCTTTAAATCAATGCACTGCAGTGGCTTTTGCGGTGCCATCCATCCTTCCTATAGTGTCCGGCGGCATTCCGGGTGGAGGGTGAACTGGTCCGGGCTGTCCTTCTTCTCCGGGGTCCTCTTCTCCACTCCGGGCAGGCTCCAGCCAAGTAACGCAGCATAGAGGCCGCTGCGCAGTGACGCCCGTGCGCAGCGACGCACCTGACATCACGGCGTAGCGGCGTCTATGTAGCGTACTAGGCCGGAGCCTGCCCGGAGTGGAGAAGAGGACCCCCCGGAGAAGAACAGCCCGGACCGGTTCACCCTCCACCTGGAATGCCGCCGAACACTACAGGAAGGATGGATGGCCCGGACCACCCCCATTACGGGTAAGTTAAAAAAAAATTTATTGGCTCAGAGGGTGGGGGAGGGGCCCGACCGGTATCCGGTTCATACAGGTATACTGCCCAGCACTACGGTGGGGGGGTGCGACGCGGTGCGGCGGGTTGGGGGGGGCGTACACGGTGCGGTGGGGGCAGTGTGGGGGCGGGGCATTATCGGCTTATCGGCAAGGTAATTGCCGATACCGATATTGCCCAAAATCGTGATTATCGGCCGATAATATCGGCCATACCGATAATCGGTCGATCCCTACCATTAATACACTATATGGTATCCTCATGCTTCAGCCACCTCCTGGCTGTGCCATTTCTCCAATATATGGTCTACTGATGCTTCAGCCAACTCCAGTCTGTGTCATTCAGCAACTACAGGGTTTAGTGATGCTGCTGGGCCTATTACCTATATATGTTTATGGTAGCACTAGGTAGCATACATCTTCAATGGAAATTTCAAAAATCATCTTTTATTCTTAGAGATTGTGAGGCCCTATTGCCTCCTCATCTGCCGCCAACTCCAGGCTGTGCCATTCATCCACTATATGGTCTCCTCATGCTTCAGCCACCTCCAGGTTGTGTAATTCAGCCACTATATGGTCTTCATATATTGACTGTGTATTGTAGGAAAAATGTGGCTATCCTTGACTTACTCTCCCAGCATTATTGCCATGTTGATACCAGACCAGTAATAAAAGGAATATTGCCAAGGACTAGCAGAAAGAGGGAACTGTGGATACTGACCACTGGCTGTTGGAATTGACTGACTATCCCAGGTGGTAGATTTACCATTTTGAAGTTCCTCAGTTTCAGTAGGCTTTAAGTCATTCATTCTTTGTTGTGGTTCTTCAGTTGCAGAATTAAGTTGTATCATGTCTTCCTGTTCCTCCGATGAGCTATTGTCACTGGAACACACAATACTCATATTGTTATCTGATGAAGGATCCTTTTCTTCAGAGAACGTATCTATCAATTTATTATTTTGAATGTCAGGTGGTATTCTGACAATTTCTGATTATAAAGGAATTTTGGAATGTGGGACACAGGTAAAAATAAGTATTTTTAAATGTACTGTAGCACATTTTTTCTGCCCTCATAAGTGCATACCACATACCTACATCTAAGTAGTGTACTATTTTTTACCTGTTAATTTGTCATGGGTCTATATACTTACATAGTTACATAGTTACATAGTTAGTATGGTTGAAAAAAAGACATACGTCCATCAAGTCCAACCAGGGAATTGAAGTGAAGGATGTAAGGGGATAAGGGAAAGGGATGTAGTTTTATAATTCTGCATAAGCATTAATGTTATTTTGTTCCAGGAATGTATCTAACCCTGTTTTAGAGCTGTTAATTGTTCCTGCTGTGACCAGTTCCTGAGGTAGACCGTTCCATAAATTCACAGTCCTCACGGTAAAGAAGGCGTGCCGCCCCTTTAGACTAAACCTTTTCTTCTCCAGAAGGAGGGAGTGCCCCCTTGTCCTTTGGGGGGGTTTAACCTGGAACAGTTTTTCTCCATATTTTTTGTATGGGCCATTAATATACTTATATACGTTTATCATATCTCCCCTTAAATGTCTCTTCTCAAGACTAAACAATTGTAACTCCTTTAATCGCTCCTCATAGCTAAGAAGTTCCATGCCCCATATTAGTTTAGTCGCGCGTCTCTGCACCCTTTCCAGCTCCGCAGTGTCCCTTTTATGAACAGGCGACCAAAACTGAACAGCATATTCCAGGTGAGGCCGTACCAATGCTTTATAAAGGGGGAGTATTATGTCCCTGTGCCTTGAGTCCATGCCTCTTTTTATACATGACAATATCCTGCCGGCTTTGGAAGCAGCAGCCTGACATTGTGCTATTCTGTAGTCTGTGATCTACAAGTACACCCAGATCCTTCTCTACCAGTGACTCTGCCAGTTTAATCCCCCCTAAGACATACGATGCATGCAGGTTATTAGTACCCAGATGCATAACTTTACATTTATCCACATTGAACCTCATTTGCCAAGTGGATGCCCAGACACTTAGTCTATCCAAGTCATCTTGTAACTTATGCACATCCTCTATAGACTGTACTGTGCTACAAAGCTTGGTGTCATCTGCAAAGATAGAAACAGAGCTGTTAATACCATCCTCTATATCATTGATAAATAAATTAAACAACAGCGGGCCCAGTACTGAACCTTGGGGTACACCACTAATAACCGGGGACCAATCAGAGTACGAATCATTGACCACCACTCTCTGGGTACGATCCATGAGCCAGTGTTCAAACCAGTTACAAACTAAAGTTTCCAAGCCCAAAGACCTTAACTTACCTGTCAGACGTCTATGAGGGACAGTATCAAACGCTTTGGCAAAATCCAGAAACACTATATCCACAGCCATTCCTCTGTCAAGGCTTCTACTCACCTCTTCATAAAAGCAAATTAGATTGGTTTGACAACTTCTATCCTTAGTAAACCCATGCTGGCTATCACTTATTATCCCTACTATCCCCCATGTATTCCTGTATGTAATCCCTTATAAGTCCTTCAAACAATTTACCCACAATGCACGTTAAACTTACCGGTCTATAATTGCCTGGCGAAGACCTAGAGCCCTTCTTGAAGATTGGTACCACATTAGCCTTGCGCCAGTCCCTTGGCACAATACCAGACACCAGAGAATCTCTAAATATCATGAACAAGGATACAGATATTACTGAACTTGCCTCTCTAAGAACTCTTGGGTGTAGTCCATCCAGCCCTGGAGATTTGCTTACATTTACTTTACTTAACTTACCTTGTACCATCTCTACATTAAGCCAGTTCAGTACATTACATGATGTGTTACCAGCACTGACCTGGCCAATGGTCAGTGCTGGTAACACATCATGTAATGTACTGAACTGGCTTAATGTAGAGATGGTAGAAGGTAAGTTAAGTAAACTGGCTTACTGTGAAAGGACAGACAATAGTACACACTTGCTGCTGTTCTAGACAAATACTGTTTTGAGCGAAGTGAAGAGTATTGTACCCCCCTCATATACGCAATAAGTATGTCAAGCAGAGTAGTAAAATTTCAATTTCAAAATCCTTAATTTAAATTTAAATATCTTAAATTTAAATTTAAAAATCATAAATTTCAATGGTCTCCTCATGCTTCTGCCAGCTCCAGGCTGTGTCATTCAGGCAATATATGGTTTACTGATGCTGTTGGTCCTGGGTCTGTGAATAAAAACGTTGTTATGGTAGCACTAGCTACCCGAAATCTTCAGTTTAAATTTCAGAATTCATCTTTTAATCTTAGGGATTGTGAAGCACTAGTGCCTACTCATGCTGCCAACTCTAGGCTGTGCCATTCAGACACTATATGGTCTCCTCATGCCTCAGCCAACTCCAGGCTGTGCCATTCAGCCAATATATGGTTTACTGATGCTGCTGGGCCTGGGTCTGGCCCTAAACATTTTGTTATGGTAGTACTAGCTACCCTAAATCTTGAATTTAAATTTCAGAATTCATCTTTTAATCATAGGGATTGTGAAGCCCTAGTGTCTACTCATGCTGCTGCCAACTCCAGGCTGTGCCATTCAGACACTATATGGTCTCCTCATGCTTCAGCCAACTCCAGGCTGTGCCATTCAGGCAATATATCATTTACTGATGCTGCTGGGTCTGGGCCCAAAAATTTTTTTATGGTAGCACTAGCTACCATAAATCTTCAATTTAAATTTCCAAATTTATGTTCTAATCTTAGGGATTGTGATGCCCTAGTCTCTACTCATGCTGCTGGAAGCTCCAGGCAGTCATTCAGCCACTATATGGTCTCCTCAAACTGATGCCACCTCCAGGCTCTATCATTGTGCCACTCTGCCGCAGTGATTTCACTACCCCCAGCACACCCATATGCATGTTAGATCACAGCAAAGTGTTCTACACCCCTATTAAGGCTCTCTGTAGGCCAGAAATAGCCGTTTTTAATATAGATTCGCCTCAAATAAATTTGGATCGAACCAAATTTTTCAAAAAATTCACCAGATCGGCCGAATCGAATTTTTCAAAAGTTCGCTCATCTCTAGAAATAAGCATATCATAATGCGATTTTGCTCCACAGCAAGGCCGTTCATACTAAGTTTATCATTGTTGACAGTTACAGTAATGGCAGCAATTTGTGGGACTTAAATGGGCACTGTCAGATCCATGCTGTTATTGATAAAAATTGAATGGGCACTGTCAGATTATATGTTGTATCCAATATGATATTTTTTAATATGGTTTTCCAATTTTTTTAAAGAATGAATTAATAAATTAGTAATTAATAAAGAAAACGGCTTCTGAAAATCCCCCCACTAGGGGTCCCCATGTCTACTGGGACACTAACCAGTCCTGCCGCAGCATCAGGCTTGTCCATGAGTCATAGATAAGAGATGACTCATGGAAAAGGCTGCATGAGCAGATACACCAATCACCTCCCACCACACACCAATCAACTCCCACCACACACCAATCACCTCCCCTGACCACAAGGGAGAGACACACACACTTCACCTCCCCTGACCACAAGGGAGAGACACACCCCCTTCTACCACACACCAATCACTTCCCCTGACCACAAGGGAGAGACACACCCGCTTCTACCACACACCAATCACCTCCCCGGACCACAAGGGAGAGACACACACCCTTCTACCACACACCAATCACCTCCCACCACCACAAGGGAAGGACATGAATCCTTCCGCCGAGAGGATTTCTAACACTGTGAGCTCATGAAAAGAGGTATTTTTATAGTACATATAGGTGATAGAGACATGAAAATCACATGTACATGGTCAGGATTGGGTACTGAGTAACATTTTTATTTTTTTTTGTGGTATGTGACAGGTACACTTTAAGATGTAAGATTCTTACCGGGACCTCCCAAGCTATACACTTATGTAGTGGTCTCAAACTGTGGCCCTCCAGATGCTGCAAAACTTCAAAACTTGAAGTTTTGCAATATCTGGAGGGCCACAGTTTGAGACCACTGCGGACGTATGTTTCCGAAGCAGCAGCTATAACATGAACAGTGATGTAAGATAAATACTTCCTATAGTAATGTATTGGGTGAAGGACCATGAAGCAGTGATTACAGTCCGTTCCTCCTTCTTTTTTAGCTAAAACAATATAATCCGTGTAAATGCGTTCTGGCCTCCACGTGGGTCTGTTTGGCTCCCAGCGACGAGACAGAACCGCACTTTCTCCCGGTAACCTTGACCTGCTTTCTCCGGCTCGGCGGTGGCAGCTGTGTCACATCCACTTAGCATCCGGTTATCAATCTATCTGTGCAAACCTGTTCAGCGCTCCGGCTGCGCTCAGCATCAAGATGGAACCAAGCGGCGAAGATCATCCTCTAACAATCGCCTTTTCTGGGGAGATGTATAAATAAGGGGGGAGGTCATGATAAATCCAATGAATTTCTATGGGATTCCGCCTAATTCATATTTATAGAACAATGCAAATTTTGTGTCAGAATACATTATTCTTTAATCATAGCAGAAAAGCCCTTCACCCATCCCTCATCATTTATTCACATATATAGTAAAAAGGAAAAAAAATACCGGATTTTCTGGCTTGAGTCCGTCATCCATACTGTCCTGTTTATTAGACACAGCAGCCATGAGAGGTGACACTTTCTCTGGAAGACTCCTGTGTCCTTGTATTACAGTACATAGAAAGTCCATTGATTTCAATCAGAACAGTGTAATACTTCAATTTGCCTGTGGAGGTGCTGTAGGAGAATTGAACACTTGCTGCTGGGTGCTCCTAAAGAACATAGCTGACCGCTAGAAGTCCCAGTAGTTGAGCACCTTGTCATCTGTCCTGTCCATCTTCTATCTATCTATCTATCTATCTCATATCTATCTATCTATTATCTATCTATCTACCTATCTCATATCTATCTATCTATCTATCTATTATCTATCTATCTCATATCTATCTATCTATCTCATATCTATCTATTATCTATCTATCTACCTACCTATTTCATATCTATCTATCTCATATCTATCTATCTCATATCTATCTATCTCGTATCTATCTTTCTCATATCTATCTATCTCATATCTATCTATCTCATATCTATCTATTTATCTATCTCATAACTATTGATCTATCTATCTCATATCTATCTATCTATCTATCTCATATCTATCTATCTCATATCTATCTATCTATCATCTATCTATCTACCTATCTCATATCTATCTATCTATCTCATATCTATCTATTATCTATCTATCTCATATCTATCTATCTATCTCATATCTATCTATCTCATATCTATCTATCTATCTATCTCACATCTATCTATCTCATATCTATCTATCTATCTCACATATATGTATCTATCTATCTATCTATCTCATATCTATCTATCTCATATCTATCTATTATCTATCTATCTCATATCTATCTATCTCATATCTATCTCATATCTATCTATCTATCTATCTATCTCACATATATCTATCTATCTATCTCACATATATCTATCTATCTCACTTATATGTATCTATCTATCTCACATATATGTATCTATCTATCTCTCACATATATGTATCTATCTATCTATCTATCTCACATATATCTATCTATCCATCATACCCTTTATGTGTAGCTCATAAGGATGCAGTCTTCTGTAGGCTCAGTACATCTCTGCTGTATAGAATATTAGGTTGTGCTTCTCCAAATGCCTGCATCATTTCCAATTGTGTTACACGGGTCACAGGGTGCTCGCGTGTCACATGACAAGATGTAATTCAACATGACATATTGCAAGTAGAGATCTGTAGAAATACCTGGGTTTATTAGATTCAAATAGATGACCTCTGCTGAAAAGACTTTTTTGACATATTGGTATTTTCCCCACTGACCGTGGTCTAACAAGATTTGATGTCAGGTTGTGTTTTGTGCTGGATGTAACGTGTTAGATTAATATCAGAGAAATACAAGGTTTTAAATATCATTGAATTTTTTCCTTTCTGCTCCAACCTTTGTCCCGCACCTCAATACACGTAGAGACACAATATTGCGGGTCCTGGGAGCGGAACAGGAACGTTAGCGGTGGAACATGATTCTTAAAGGGGCCGCAAACCCAATAGTAAAAGAGAAAAATAGAAAACAATTGTATTTGTCAGTCCACAACACATTTTACTAGACGTTACAAGTCCGATAGAGAAAAATATCTTAATACTTTCCTGTGAATGGATGGAGGGCGGGGCTTAATTTACAGGGTGGGGCTTAATTTACAGGGTGGGGCTTCTTTTGCAACTACTTTCTGCTCTGGTCAAAAACCGAGGACCCTGATAGAACACTTCCCCCTCCCCCGCCTCTATTTGTGAATTGTATGGAGTAATTTACAGCACTGCTGTACCATCTGTATATATATATATCTAGCAACACAAGAATGCAGCAGCACACTGCCAGCACAAGGATATAGGTGCAACATGAATATGCAGATAAAACATGGAGATCTATACAGCTATGGTGTAATAGATGCAAATGTGAAACTATGAAATATATATATATATATATATATATATATATATATATATATATATATGTAGACCAGAAGCCTTCTTTACCACCCCACCCCATATATATATATATATATATATATATATATATATACAAAAGTGTCACTTGAAGCCTTACCCTTAGAACTCAAGTTATAGTAGTGATCTCTTGACCATGTGATCAAAAGATCCTCCCCTAGAGGAACTTATAGCGTACCTGTTATATGACAGAAAAAAATAATTCTTATATATGTTACTCACTGGGTCCTGCAGATTCTCAACATGTCTTTTTTTTTTATGTGTCTAGCTTCTGTCTTTGGCTTACAAATCCCTCTGTTCTGCTGCTCACTCATTCTGAAATCCACTTCTCAGGAAAGGGCATATCCTAGGCAAGCACTCAGCCCTGCCCTCACTCACCATGCATTTACTTCCTCCCCGAGTCTGCTGTGCTGTGCCGGGTCTCTTCCTCCAATCACTGCAGGCTGCTCTGTAACCTCCTCTTCTCTGTCTTCATGCTGCAGTCTGATAGGACAGGAGTGAGCACAGAGGAGTAATAGTCCAGCCCTTACTTACTGGACTTTGTCCCCGCCTGTGCTTTAGCTGGGACAAAGATGATGCTGCAGCCGGACAGAATTTTGTTCTGGATGATATGAGGGACCCTTAGTGGTCTTTTTTTTATAAGCCATGATTTTAATAAAAAGAGATAAAAAAAATTATGTATTAAAGGGGTTATCCAGGAAAAAACTTTTTTTTTTATATATCAACTGGCTCCAGAAAGTTAAACAGATTTGTAAATTACTTCTATTAAAAAAATCTTCATCCTTTCAGTACTTGTGAGTTTCTGAAGTTAAGGTTGTTCTTTTCTGTCTAAATCCTCTCTGATAACACGTGTCTCTGGAACCGCCCAGTTTAGAAGAGGTTTGCTATGAGAATTTGCTTCTAAACTGAGCGGTTCCCGAGACACGTGTCATCAGAGAGCACTTAGACAGAAAAGAACAACCTTAACTTCAAAAGCTCATAAGTACTGAAAGGATTAAGATTTTTTAATAGAAGTAATTTACTGTTTAACTTTCTGGAGCCAGTTGATATATATATAAAAAAAAAAGTTTTTTCCTGGATAACCCCTTTAAGTATATTAGAAAGGTTAATGTTTTACCCATATGTACAACATATAAAAAAGTTTTTCATTCTGACCGTGCCCATTAAAAAAAAGTTGAATAAAAAGTTTACAAGAAGTAAAAATCTAAAGTAAAAGAAAAAAAATAAAAAAAAAAAATATATATATATATATATATATAATATACAATATTTTAAAATAATTCCTATTGTTACCATAACAACCTACAAAAAGTGTGTTATTTACAGTGCATGATAAACACCTTAAAATCCCAGACCAAAAATCACTGGACAGAATATTGTAGCTATTTTTCACCATACCATTTTTTTTATTTTTTTTAAAATAGTAAAAAAATTTCAATACATTCTATGTATCCCAGGACGGTGGCCTTAAAAATACACATCCTCAATAAAAACAATCCCAGCAATGGAAAAATTCCCAAAATATCTGTGCCCTTTGGGCCCAAATGAGCTGCATCCTAACTATAGACCCAAGTGTCTGTGATGTGGGGGGGGTAAACTAGTTTAGCATAAGGTGGAGATGAAATTTTGCATGTAGCACCGACTTCCTCAGGGTGCGATGGGTGTTCACTTTTCCATCTTAGATTGCGTGATGTGGAATGTTCCTGGTTTTTGGTTATATCCGAAGATAAAGAGCAATGTTTTTTAACCATTGCACCTCCAGCTGTTGCAAAACTACAACTCCCAGCATGCCCGGACAGCCTTCAGCTGTCCGGGCATGCTGGGAGTTGTAGTTTTGCAAAAGCTGGAGGCACCCTGGTTGGGAAATACTGATATAGAGTATTCCTTAGTACCCTACGTGTTTATATGGTGTAGTCTATAATGGTCCGACCTCTAAAGTCTCACCCGTCATGGATTATACACGTGGGCTTTCATTAAAAACGCCAATAGAACGGATCTTAAATTTAATGGCAAATCTTAAACGTCGTCGATATATCAGGACCCCGCTTGTATAAACGTTAACACTTCATTCCGCCGCCACGAGCAGCGCGGGCCAGCCTTCATTATATTATATTGTCTCTCCCCTCTGCTATGTTTTTATTTTACTTTATGCCAGGGAAATGTGGTTTTTCGGTTTGAGGAGATCGTATTCTAAAGCCAATTTTACAACCCCTGCTAGGATTATCACCTTGAAGGCTAATGATTCTATGGTTACATGCCTAATATATCTTCTGCAGAAAATCTGCGCCTTAGACAGAGCTGTGTCTTAAAGGGGTACTCCTTTCGAAAACTTTTATTTTTAAAAGCATATGTTTGCTATGGGGATTTTCTCCTGCTCTGGACAGTTCCTAAAATGGTCAGCAAAGAGCACTGTGGTCATGACATCAGAGGAAATGCATTTCTCTTTAGTATACAGCCCCTAAAAAGTACTGGAAGGATTAAGATTTTTTAATAGAAGTGATTTACAAATCTGTTTAACTTTCTGGCACCAGTTGTTTAAAAAAAAAAAAAAAAGTTTTCTGCGAGAGTACCCCGAGAACTACAGCCAAAACTAACTTATCCCCTATCCACAGGATATGGGGATAAGTTGCTAATCGCAGGGGGGGGGCGACCACTAGGACACCCCTGCGATCTCCAGAACGGGACCTGGCTCTCAGTGAGGAGCAGGTGCTGCAGACAGCACGTGCTCCATTCATTTGCATGGGAACGCCGAAGGCACCCGAGTACAGCACTTGGGCATCACTGGTGCTCCCATAGAAATGAATGTGTCTCGACAGGGGCGTGCAAGATATACTTGTCAGGGCGTGACGGCAGGGCACCGTTAGCCTATACACAGTCCGAGGTTGAGACAGCCTCCCCTGGGCCAGGCACGGAGCCAATGAACACACCGACACCGGGTTAGGCTGCTTTCACACTACCGTCTTCGCCCGGTAGGTGACGTCCGTTAGGAAGATAGCGGGAGAAAAATTTGTGCATGACAGGTCTTCTTCTCCCGCTATCTTCGGCCACAATAACGGGAGTTACAGCGGATGTTAGAGGAATCCCATTCAAGTGAATGGGATCCTCTTTACCCATTATAACTCCCGTTAGGCTCCGTTACAATAACGGGCATTAATGGCAGACAAAGTAGGGGGGGAAAAAAGAGCCATTAACGTCCGTTTGTAACGAAGCCTAACATACAGTGTGAAAGAAGCCATACTGATAACTGTCTTTTACTGAGGTAGGAGTAGATGGTACAACACACAGTATGGAACAGAGTAGAATGGATGCAGTGTAACCCTTGGGAGCTCTGTTGCCTTGCTGGGACTTATGGTACTTTTCACCCACTTGAATTAGATATGCTTAAGACTTGTAGTTTAACCCCTTAAGGACTCAGCCCATTTTGGCCTTAAGGACAATTTAATTTTTACGTTTTCATTTTTTCCTCGTCGCCTTCTAAAAATCATAACTCTTTTCTATTTTCATCCACAGACTAGTATGAGGGCTTGTTTTTTGCGCGACCAGTTGTCCTTTGTAATGACATCACTCATTATATCACAAAATGTATGGCGCAACCAAAAAACACTATTTTTGTGGGGAAATTAAAACGAAAAACGCAATTTTGCTAATTTTGGAAGGTTTCGTTTTCACGCCGGGCGATCCGATCATTCATTCAAATCGCGCACTGCCGCAGATGCCGGGATCTGTATTGATCCCGGCACCTGAGGGGTTAATGGTGGACGCCCGCGACATCGCGGGCGTCGGCCATTGTCGGCGGGTCCCTGGCTGCGATCAGCAGCCCGGATCAGCCGCGCATGACACGGGCATCGCTCCGATGCCCGCAGTTATGCACAGGACGTAAATGTACATCCTGGTACGTTAAGTACCACCTCACCAGGACGTACATTTACGTCCTGCTTCCTTAAGGGGTTAAGAGATATCCCACGCTGACCAAGGTTCTGCTAAGGTTCAATTTCACTGACACCGCCAGGGTATGAATCACCAACTACTGTGCAGGGAACACTTGCAGAATGGTAGGGCTGACTTGATGAAAGATTTTCTTCAGTCTTCCCTCAGTATCACCTCACACTTCTTCCACCTCCTTTCCACACTGCAGCTCACATTGAGATCTGCACTGGAAGTCTTTGAGTCTGGAACTAGTCTGGGGCAACTCCTCCCCCCCCCCCCCTACACTATATACAGGACAATTTGGCAGTTCACATTGGGTAACAGGGGTCACCTGGTCACTTCCCATCCCCTTGTTAAAGGTACAGTACATATTCATTACAAGAATACAGTTAATATAATAAAGTGCATAACACTGGTAAACAATGTAACAGTGTGTACAACACAAGTGAAGCAGGCATGCCCGAGGAGATCCACAGCCCACAGGACAGCATTTGATGCTGAGACACCACAAATGGAGTACGTGCCCTCTACTGGTTAGATGACTGGTGCTGCTCACTGACAGACCCGGGATCCTGTTCGGAGATCGCGGGGGTCCCAGCGTGATCTTATGAATGAGAGTTAAGATACTTTACACTGGAGAACTCCTTTAAAATCATCTGAATATCCTCCCTGATTACAGGAGTAGGTCTGCTCTACTATTAGCAAAATAGGAACAAAAAAATAAATAAGAAGGAATTGGGCCCCTATAGGAAAAGAGATTGGTATCTGTAGCATACAGCTAGGGCATTTACATTTACGGCATATCCATAATATCTACCACAGGCGGTTGAGCCCTGGCTGAACTGTATATACTTTACCAACTGTCGCCCCTTAGTAAAGCTATCATTGTCCGTAACTTGGTTTCAAAGTCTTTATTGCCCCCTTGCCATGCCCAGGATCCAGCAGTATACCTTCGGGTGGTTTTAGGCTAAACCACGCCCTGGCGTCACAAATACAAGGGGTTAATGCCATGTGCCCCTAGGTTAACAACATCTACCCTCATCACACCCTGCTACCACAACTTTTGCCACAAGTCCTCCCCTAGTCTGAACTGTGTCCAATATTGTCTGCAAAAACCGCATGCTGATGCAATTTAAGTCTGCGCCAGAAAGTGTACGGGACTTTGCAAATGAAAAGTGGTTTACTCGTGGCACCTGTGAAATAGAGGGGGAGGTGAAGAAATGTACTGTGTCAGCCATGTGCAAGATAGGTCTGAAGCTATGTTACATTGCCAAGTATTGCCTGTACCTGCAAGGGTTAAAGATGTGCCACGGAGAAGCTGGCAAAAATGTCCCGTGCTGGTCAGCAGGACGCTTGCCAGCTTCTCTCCCATGGGCAATGAAACCATGTTGCTGTATCCATGCCAAAGTGGAACTGTGAAGATCAGCCCCTTGTTGCCGGGGGAGCGGAAGTCAGCGCTGCACCACTGACGCACTTCCAGCCGGCAGCCATTTTCCCGAAGCCCTGCGTAAAAGGAGCAGCGCTGCCGGATCCTCCCTGTTTGCCGTAAGTCAGGGCACAAAGAATGGAAAGATATGGGACGAAGCTGCTGCCATATATGGTGCGACAAGCGTAGCAGCAGGACACAAAAGCATTGGAGGCCCTGTACATTAGGAAGCTAGAACATCTCCGAGAGGGAGAGCCACCCCTGGAACATCGCAGAGCCACGGGCATAAAATTTGGCAAAGTGCGGGGGTTTGGCACCCTCATGGTCCATCTTGGTTAATCGTCAAGCAGTGCAGAGAGACTATCTCCCCCATCATTGTATTCTCTAGAGAGCGGGGAGATCGTGGAGTATACTCCTGTACAGAGCTTGAGAGGAGAGTGGGCGGCTGCCCATCCTATGAATCCAACCCAGATTCCGTTTGCCTACTTCACATCGGACAACTGGGACGCCAATCCCTTTGGGTTACTGCCTCCTAAAGTCAGAGGTAACGTCCAGGAGGAGGAGGTCTACATGCCTGAAGTGAGTGTCATAGCACCAAAGTATCTACCACAGTCATCTGTGAATGTGCCTAGGCCTACTCCTGTGGTCGAGGAGGTTTGACCTAACCAGCGGGTACCAATTGAAGTAACTCGGCCTACTCTTACAGAGGAGGTTTGGCCGGCCCAACAGGCACAAACATCTGTTTCCCCAGTGACGCAAGCCGCTGCAGTGCAAATGGTGGTCACCATCAGCCCCACCACGTGGTCCCAGGTGAACTGGAACACACGAGTGAGCCCATTAGGGGGGGCACAGTCCCCTGGACCCAGTTACATGTCCCAGTCTCGGAAGCAGTACGACCGGCGAGGCTGGGATGGCAAGTTCCCAAGTTAAAGGAGTCTACCCGTAATAATCCTACTGTATATCACTAACTTTCCTTGTGAAGTACTTTTGTTCTCCACAGGTTATGCATTGTTTAAGAAGAAGTGCCTGACAAACTTGTCAAGAAGTTTATTTGTAACCATTTGCATAAGTGTATGTGCCCGCCTTTTAACTATGATTCCTTACTAAGAACTCACCTACTCATTCTCTTTGCACAAGTAAATACTTAAGTTGGTGTACTATAATGGTTATTGTGTATTGTAATAAAATGTATATAATGTGTTTGTTCAAAATGTCAAGGTGTACAATGTCTGTTGTGCATGGCAATTTATATAGGAAGTATCCTGAGCCAGTCAGGAAAAGCGTAGCCACTACCTCAACAGAAGGACAAACTCCCGCAAGGTACAATGTATACTTATATTTGTAGCCCAATTTCTCTATGCACATACCTCATATGTCTATGTAAAGTGTTCGGCGGGCGCAGTAGAGGGCTCAGAAGCGAAGGAGCGACAAGGGGATTTTGGAGAGTACGTTTTTCTGAAATGGTTTTTGGGGGGCATGTTGCATTTAGGAAGCCCCTATGGTGCCAGGACAGCAAAAAAAACAAAACACATGGCATACCATTTTGGAAACTAGACCCCTTGAGGAACGTAACAAGAAATAAAGTGAGCCTCAATACCCCACAGGGGTTTCACGACTTTTGCATACGTAGAAAAAAAAAAAAAAATTCACTAAAAGGTGTGTTTCCCCCCCCCCCCCCAAATTTCACATTTTTGCAAGGGTTAATAGAAGAAAATACCCCCCAAAATTTGTAACCCCATCTCTTCTGAGTATGGAGGTACCCCATAAGTTGACCTGAAGTGCACTACGGGCGAACTACAATGCTCAGAAGAGAAGGAGTCATATTTGGCTTTTTGAGAGCAAATTTTGCTCAGGGGGCATGTCGCATTTAGGAAGCCCATATGGTGCCAGGACAGCAAAATAACCCCCCACATGGCATACCATTTTGGAAACTAGACCCCTTGAGGAACGTAACAAAGGGTACAGTGAGCATTTACCCCCCACTGGTGTCTGTCAGATCTTTGGAACAGTGGGCTGTACAAACACCTGTCAGACACTTGTGGGGTGTAAATTTTCACTGCACCCCTCATTACATTCCGTGAGGGGTGTATTTTCCGAAATTGGGTCACATGTGGGGTTTTGTTTTTTTTGCGTTTGTCAAAACCGCTGTAACAATCAGCCACCCCTGTGCAGATCACCTCAAATGTACATGGCGCACTCTCCCTTCTGGGCCTTGTTATGCGCCCCCAGAGCACTTTGCGCCCACATATGGGGTATCTCCGTAGTCGGGAGAAATTGCATTACAAATTTTGGGGGGCTTTTTTCCCCTTTACCTCTTGTCAAAATGAAAAGTATAGGGCAACACCAGCATGTTAGTGTAAAAAATTTATTTTTTTACACTAACATGCTGGTGTAGACCCCAACTTCACCTTTTCATAAGGGGTGAAAGGAGAAAAAGACCCCCAAAATTTGTTGGGCAATTTCTCCTGAGTACGGCGATACCCCATATGTAACCCTAAACTGTTGCCTTGAAATACGACAGGGCTCCGAAGTGAGAGCGCCATGCGCATTTGATTCCTGAATTAGGGATTTGCATAGGGGTGGACATAGGGGTATTATAGGGGATTACAGCGATTTTCCCGCTGCGAGTTTGAGCTGCCGCGCAAAATTTGCTGCATTGCAAACTTGCAGCCTGATACTCACTGTAAGTCCCCTGCCCATGTGAATGCACCCAACCAGTGTGCCTCCAGTTGTTGCAAAACCACAACTCCCAAACATTCTCAGGCATGCTGGGAGTAGTAGTTCGGCAACATCTTTAGAGCCAGATGTTGCCGAACTACAACTCCCAGCATGCTTGGAGTTGTAGTTTTGCAACATCTGGAGGACTACAGTTTGCAGACCACAAATACAGTGGTTTCCAATCTGTGCCCTTCCAGATGTTGCAAAACTACAACTCCCAGTATGCCAAAACTGTCCAGGCATGCTGGGAGTTGTAGTTCTGCAACATCTGAAGGGCCAGATGTTACAGAACTACAACTCCCAGCATGCCTGGACAGTAAGGGGAGGCTGAGGATGTGTAGTTTTGCAACATCTGGAAGGGCACAGTGGTCCCAAAACTGTCGACCTCCAGAAGTTGCAAAACTGCAACTCCCAGCATGCCCAGACGCCAAGGGCTGTTTGGGCATGCTGGGAGTTGTAGTATACAGGGTCCCAATACAGCAATGCATGTCGCTTTACGGCGACGTGCATTGCTGTAAAGGGCCCGACCGCGGCTGAAGAGGAACTCACCTGTCGCCGCCGCCGCCGTCTTCATCGCCGGGATCCGGGTCTTCAGGGACGAGGTAAGTACCGGGGCCGGTCCCCAGCACTCCCCGGTCCCCCGCCGCGTCCTCTGGTCTTCCTCCCATCCTCTCCGGACTTCAAGGGGCCGGGCAGGGCGGGAGGAAGTAACCGCCCCCCCCCCCATGATTGGTCGGTTAGCTAACCAACATATCGCAGGGGATAGGAGGAGGTGGCAGGCTTGCCACCTCGCTCCTAGCCTCCAGCATGGTCCTGGCTGTCTGTGACAGCCGGGATCATGCGAAATTACCGGGCGGTCGGGTTCCAGAGACCCGATCAGCCCGGTATCGCCGCAGATCGCAAGGGCTATTTCCCTTGCGATTTGCAGCGATCGCCGACATGGGGGGCCTACATGGCCCCCCTCGGCGTTTGCCCTGGGTGCCTGCTGAAGGATTTCAGCAGGCATCCGGTTCCGATCTCTGCCCGGCGCGCGGCAGGGACCGGAAAACGCCAGGACGTACGGGGAAGTCCTGGGTCCTTAAAGCTCTGGGTGCGGGGATGTCCCCATATGTCCTGGGTCCTTAAGAGGTTAACGGGGTTATCCAGGAAAAAACTTTTTTATATATATATATATATATATATCAACTGGCTCCAGAAAGTTAAGCAGATTTGTAAATTACTTCTATTAAAAAATCTTAATCCTTTCAGTACTTATGAGCTTCTGAAGTTAAGGTTGTTATTTTCTGTCTAAGTGCTCTCTGATGACACGTGACTCGGGAACCGCCCAGTTTAGAAGAGGTTTGCTCTGGGCGGTTCCCGAGACACATGTCATCAGAGAGCACTTAGACAGAAAAGAACAACCTTAACTTCAGAAGCTCATAAGTACTGAAAGGATTAAGATTTTTTAATAGAAGTCATTTACAAATCTGTTTAACTTTCTGGAGCCAGTTGATATATAAAAAAAAAAAAAAGTTATTTCCTGGATAACCCCTTTAACCTGGAAATAGTGTGTGACCGCCACAATGCCGTTCTACGTTCCGTTTACATGTATATGTACAATTCAGTATAAATATACAAGAGCTGCAGATGTTGTTTCACGTGTCGAGAAAATAAAAGTTCCATTTCTGAAGACATTGTGGTTCTCGGCATCTGATTGACCTCAAATGTATTTAGTGAAATTTCCTGTCAGTCCCAGACAGATGGCTTCACAGCATGAATTGTACACAAAGAAAGTGAGCGGAACAGAGGGAATTTCACCCATCCTATTAACTTGTGCAACATCTACTAGGCCATGCAAGGAATAGCTGCTATGAATCCATTAATGTGCAATGGTAGCAAACGCAATCCCCACGGCAGCACAGAGGCACTAACTAGGTTCTACGCTGCAATAAAACAAGTCAGGGCTCTAAACGAAAAATCTTTTGAAAAAATATAATAAATAACTAAACATAAATACAAAAAATATATATATAAAATTAGAGATAAATATAAAATAATGATATTAAAGTAGTTATAAAAATATTAAAACGAAAAAGTAAATAAAAAAACAATATATGTAATATATAATAAATAAACACAAATAATAAATAAATATAAAATTAACCATACATATAAAATATAGATATTAAAGTAGATATTTAAAAAATATATAAAAACTAGCCAATAAATAAGAAAAAAAACACAAATCCATATAAAAAAATTGATTAAAAAAAGTAATAATTATAAAAATAAATAAATATAAATAGAGTTAAAAAAAATGTGAATTATTTAAAGGGGTTAAAGTGGACCTGTTCACTCCGCCCCCCTCAATGCAAGTCTATGGGAGGGGGCGTGACGCCCCCTCCCATAGACTCTCATTGAGGAGGTGGGGCGTGACATCATGGGGGGGCGGGGCTATGACATCACGAGCTCCCCACTCCAGCGTTTGTAACAGTTTGTTCCAAACGCTGAGCAGTGGAGTACCCCTTTAAGCTTTTTAATTGACAAAATTTCAATTTCTGGGGGTTGACCACTGGTCCTCTTTAAATGGGCACTGTCAGATTAAAAAACTTTTTATATGATGTTGACAAAATATTTAACTTTCTAATATACTTCGTAAAAAAAAAAGTCTTATCTCCTTTTTATATAAATCATAGCTTATAAAAGAGACCACTAGGGGTCCCCATACCATCCAGAACATAATCCTGTGTGGCTGCAGTATCATCTTTGTCCCAGATGAAGCACAGGCAAGGACAAAGTCCAGGAAGTGAGGGTGGGACTAGCACTCCTCTGTGCTCACTCCTGTCCTATTAAACTCCTGTCTGAAAACAGGGAAGAGGCTGTTTCAGAGCAGCCTGCAGTGATTGGATAAAGAGACTCAGCACAGCACTCAGGGAAGAAGTTAAAGGGCTACTCCGCTGGAAAACTTTTTATTTTTAAATCAACTGGTGCCAGAAAGTTAAACAGATTTGTAAATTACTTCTATTAAAAAAAAGCTTAATCCTTCCAGTACTTATTAGCTGCTGAATACTACAGAGGAAATGGTTTTCTTTTTGGAACACAGTGCTCTCTGCTGACATCTCTGTCCATTTTAAGAACTGTCCAGAGTAGGAGAAAATCCCCATAGCAAACATATGCTGCTCTGGACAGTTCCTAAAATGGACAGAGATGTCAGCAGAGAGCACTGTAGTCATTATGTCAGCAGAGAGCTCTGTGTTCCAAAAAGAAAACCATTTCCTCTATAGTATACAGACCCTAAAAAGTACTGGAAAGATTAAGATTTTTTTAATTGAAGTAATTTACAAATCTGTTTAACTTTCTGGCACCAGTTGATTTAAAAAAAAAAAAAGTTTTCCACGGGAGTACCCCTTTAATGCATGTTGAGTGAGGGTGGGCTCAGTGCTTGCCTCGGACACGCCTCTTCCTGAGCAGTGGATGTCAGAATGAGTGAGCAGCAGATCAGAGGGATTTGTGAGCCAAAGACCGTAACTAGACACATAAAAAGACATGTAAAGCATCTGCATGACCTAGTGAGTAACATATCTAAGTATTATATATTTTTCTGTAATATGACAGGTACGGGTTAAATAATCTGGTAAAAAAAAAAAAGAAAAAAGTAAAGAAAGCGAGAGCCTGACTTACTTTATATATAAAGGAGGCATTCTTTCATCAAACTTTTAGGGCCTGAGCGTCTTCTGTGCCTTCAGCTTCCGGCCTTCTCCTGCTCTTTTTATATATTATTGAATAATTATTCCTCCTTCTTATTACATTGACGCTTCCTAAGACATACGCTTATTTATTATTTATTTTTATTCAAGAAAATAAGGAAAGATTGTTCTACGGAGACTCCCCCAGAGTAACTTGTAGGACTCCGCCAGTGTTCGGGTATTAATTGTTTTGGGCCTGAGTGATTATTTTAATAGCATCTGGGATAAACTTACAAATCAGTTATGATATGTAAAAAAAAAAATCCAATATTGTAGAATATTTCTCTGGATTTCTTTTAAGTTAACTAAGTGGGCCACTGATTCTGCATTTTCTTTTCCCTGTGATGTATAAGATGTTTAGTGCAGCAGGCAGAAGCTCCGGGGAATCTACATAATAAAATGGATAGGAAGCGAAACGTGACATGCCCACCGGGTGCTCATTTGTAGATTAACCCCTTATGACGTGTGACAAGAATGGGAGTGAAGACAAATACATTTTACTAAGTGCACTAGGTTTACACCATGACAGTTTGATCTATGTAGTCAGCACTGAATCCCCGTTCCAAAATAATTTTTTAAACAATGAAAAGAACCTTCATGTATCAGTTTAGGTGTTTTAACGTAAAATGTAAAAAATGCTAGGAAGCATAATGCCTGTAATTATCCTCTTTTACTAAACTGCATTCCGACACCTCTTAAAGGAAAACTCCAGGCAAAACCCCTTGTGTTAGGACTAGTTCAGGCCCTAGGGGGTGGTACAATACTTTAGAATTCATGCCCCACCCCTGAGGTCCTGCACTATGCAGAACAATTTATTTGCTTATTTCACTGGTAGACAACTAATTTAGAAATCATTTCACATGCTGTATTGTCATTAAACCGTGAACCCTCAGACAAGGTGAGGGGCCTGGAGTACCACTGCACAGTAGTGATGACGCAGTTGGAGATAACACAATCCACACAAAGGTTTTGAACAATGGGTTAATCTTTTCTCATATCAAACAATGGGTTTGGTGTACAAAAAAGGAAAGAAGGGGTTGTTCAGCTCACCACTTGCTGAGGGCATCAGTAGATGGATGTGCGGTTATCATGCGGTTTTCATGCGATTGTTTGCACGTGAGGTTTGGAGCACGGACAGCACGGGCCGTATCCCGGAAGATGCAGAACAAAAGGAAGTGAAGGAGATGGGTCCAGCTCACAAAAAAATATATATAAAACTTAGCTTTCACTACACATGGTTAAAAACATGGAACAAAAAAGAAAACAACAAAAAACCCATGGGTGTGCTAAAATGAACGCCGACGCGTTTTGGACTTGCTAGGAGTTCTTAGTCATGGCCAGTTGGAGTGATGACGCAGATGGAGATAACACAATCCACACAAAAGTTTTGAACAAAGGGTTAATCTTTTCCCATATCAAAGAATGGGTTTGGTCGTTTATCGGTGGCAATTTTCACATGAGGTTCAGATCAGGTGAGGTACAAGCACAGCTCAGCAGGGTTGGTGATTGCAGTTCATCATCTCCTACAGGGCTTCCAGTTAAAGAGGTACTCCCCTCTGTCCGTTTCAGGAACTGTCCAGAGCAACATAGATTTGCTATGGGGATATTCTCCTGCTCTGGACAGTTCCTGATATGGCCATTAGGTGTCAGCAGAGAGCACTGTGACAAGACAAAAAACGAAATTCAAAAAGAAAAGAATTTCCTCTGTAGAATACAGCTGCTAAAAAGTACTGGAAGGGTAAATATTTTTTTATAGAAGCAATTTACAAATCTGTTTAACTTTCTGACACCAGTTGATAAAAAAAAAAAAGGTTTTCCGAAGGAGTACCCCTTTAAGCCCATAAACCATGTCAACCACCAGGATGATGTTTACCATGAATACAATTTTTTGTGATGTTGGTCAATTTTTTAAATTTTCTCGGAAAGTTGGCATGACAAGGAAAATAGGTGGTTACCCTATGACTCCAGAGTGTTAAACCTTAGAAGAAAAAATATGTTTACCTACTGGAACATACAATGGTCCAGATTTACTATTGAAAAATTTGCAGAAAAAACTGTCTTACATTACTTGTACCAGTTATTATTAGTGTTTAGCCCGAATATTCAAAATGCTAATTTTTACCGCGAATATCGGCACCTCGCAATTTCGAGAATATTTAGAATATAGAGATATATATTCGTAATGAATGAATATTCTTTTTAATTTTTTTAACGAATATGCGAAAATGCACCTTTCACTGGCACCACTGTTAAGAGGTACTTGGTACCAATCCCCACCCCACTCGTGACTTATATTCAAACTAGCCCTTTGCCGCCAGGGTAGAGTGGGCTGCAAACAGGGGGGCTACAGCACTGCAGAGCACACTTACCCTGCTTTATACCAGTTGTTCTCAGCAATAGACTTACGGCTCTGCGCCGCCCGAGCAATCAACATCAGAGACGGATCATCAGACACACGGCCACGACATCTCTAGTAAACTCTGCTACTTAATGTCTACCTATTAACTTATATCGCAATCACTCTATAGTGTGGGGCAAAAAGAGTGAACTTTATTTATTTATTTATTTATTTTAAATCAACTGGTGCCAAAAAGTTAAACAGATTTGTAAATTACTTCTATTAAAAAATCTTAATCCTTCCAGTACTTATTAGCTGCTGAATACTACAGAAGAAATTATTTTCTTTTTGGAACACAGAGCTCTCTGCTGAATCACGAGCACAGTGCTCTCTGAAGACGTCTCTGTCCATTTTAAGAACTGTCCAGAGTAGGAGAAAATCCCCATAGCAAACATATGCGGCTCTGGTCAGTTCCTAAAATGGACAGAGATGTCAGCAGAGAGCACTGTGTTCGTGATGTCAGCAGAGACCTCTGTGTTCCAAAAAGAAAATACTTTCCTCTGTAGTATTTAGCAGCTGATAAGTCCTGGAAGGATTAAGATTTTTTAATAGAAGTAATTTACAAATCTGTTCAACTTTCTGGAGCCAGTTGATTTATAAAAAAATAAGTTTTCCAGCGGAGTGCCCCTTTAATCTCCTATAGTGATGAGCAGCAGGGGCCATATTCAAATTTGCGATATTTTGCGAATATATGGACAAATATTCATCCTATGTTCACGAAATTTGCATATTCGCTATGATAATTCATATTTTTTTTTCCATGCGGAAATTCGTAATGAATTTTGCATAGTGCGCATGCGCAAATATATCTCACCTAAAAGAAGGGAGGGATCAGTGTCCAGTCTGGAAGTGCAGATATTGGCATGAAAATTTGCATAAAAATTTGCATTAAAAAAATTTGTCATTTTAAATATATATATCACTATATTCTAAATATTCGCAAGATCGCGTGAAGATATTCACAGTAAAAATTCGCATTTCAAATATTCGCGCTCAACGCTTATCTCCTACACTTCGATTTGAAGACTGTCGAAGAATTAGAAAGTTTTCTAAAATCTGGGTCAAAGTGTTTTAGACCAGAACATGATCAAAAATCAAACAGACCAAACAGAATTAGAGTAAATCTGAAATGACCTGAAGCAATAATCTTCAATCTGGACAACAAAGAGCAAGGACCAAAAAAGTATTCAGGTCTTTGATATTTGTTGGCCAAGACTTCTTTGACTACCATGAAGGAACAAAAGGATCTTTGACCAAATGAAGACCAAATACATGGCCAGACAAAGGTATTACTTAAATGTTGGACATAGTGTGGAAGAAGTGAGCTTATTGAAGAAGACAATTCCACTTGCAAGAGTTCAATGGAACACTGGAAGTAAATGACTAAAAAGATACCGTATATACTCGAGTATAAGCCAAGTTTTTCAGCACAATTTTTGGTGCTGAAAACGCCCACCTCGGCTTATACTCGAGTGAACTCTCCGCCTGTCAATCCCTTCTCAGTGGTCTTCAACCTGCGGACCTCCAGATGTTGCAAAACTACAACTCCCAGCATGCCCGGACAGCCATTGGCTGTCCGGGCATGCTGGGAGTTGTAGTTTTGAAACCTCTGGAGGTCTGCAGGTTTAAGACCACTGCGGCCTTCGTCATCATCCAGACACCCCCTTTAGTTCTGTACTCACCTCCCCTCGGTGGGAAGGAAGGGTGAGCTGGTCCGGGCCATCTATGCTGCAGGGACCGTCTGATGGGGAGGGTTAGTTGTTCCGGGCAGTCCATTTTCACCTGGGGGGGCCCTTTTCTCCGCGCTCCGGGCCCGGCCCCTGACTAGTGACGTTGCCTTGAAGATGACTCACAGGGACGCGCATGAACGTCCCTGTGCGTCGTCGTCAAGGCAACATCACTAGTCCGGGGCCGGGCCCGGAGCACGGAGAAGAGGGCCCCCCCGGTGAAAATGGACTGCCCGGAACGACTAACCCTCCCCATCGGACGGTCCCTGCAGCATAGATGGCCCTGATCAGCTCACCCTTCCTTCCCACCGAGGAGTGGTGAGTAGAAAACTAAAGGGGGTGTCTGGATGATGACGAAGGCCGCAGTGGTCTTCAACCTGTGGACCTCCAGAGGTTTCAAAACTACAACTCCCAGCAGCTGGGAGTGGTAGTTTTGCAACATCTGGAGGTCCGCAGGTTGAAGACCACTGATGAAGGGATTGACAGGCGGTGATGATGAAGAGGGGGAGGGGGATGATGACGGGGGTCTGGATGATGACAGGGTCTGGATGATGACGGGAGTCATGATGACATGGGGGGGATGATGTATTTCCCACCCTAGGCTTATAGTCGAGTCAATAATTTTTCCTGGGCTTTTGGGGTGAAATTAGGGGCCTCGGCTTATATTCGGGTTGGCTTATACTCGAGTATATACGGTAGATGGCGACCATCACATATTGAAAATAAGATATGGCTTTGTTTAAAAAGTAATTACAGTCAAAATCATCCTGGTTAAAGGGGTACTCCGGTGGAAAACTTTTTTTTTTTTTTTTTTTTAAATGAACTGGTGCCAGAAAGTTAAACAGTTTTGCAAATGACTTCTATTAAAAAATATTTATCCTTCCAGTACTTTTTAGCAGCAGTATGCTACAGAGGAAACTCTTTGCTATTTGAATTTCTTTTTTGTGTTGTCCACAGTGCTCTCTGCTGACACCTCTGTCCATGTCAGGAACTGTCCAGAGCAGGAGAAAATCCCCATAGCAAACCTATTCTGCTCTGGACAGTTCCTGACACGGACAGAGGTGTCAGCAGAGAGCACTGTGGACAAGACAAAAAAGAAATTCAAAAATAAAATAATTTCCTCTGTAGCATACAGCTGCTAATGAGTACTGGAAGGGTAAAGATTTTTTAATAGAAGTCATTTACAAATTTGTTTAATTTTCTGGCAACAGTTGATTTAAAAAAAAAAATGTTTTCCTCCGGAGTACCCCTTTAAACATGAAAAGGGGACTAAAGAATAAATCTTCTACATGTGATGGTTGGAATCCTATGATTATCATGGAAAGAGCAAACTGGACAGCACAGTTTCACCAGTAATATCCCATTTTCCCAGGATTTGTTAGGGTTGACTTATCTGGGCCTATGAGTTTTGAAGAGGGGGGGGGGGGGCTATCTGCCCAGGTAATTGTTTCCCTACATCACATCTATCAGGGGGAAAAAGGAGGTATTGGTTGCTATGGGCAATGCCTAAGGTACTGGAAATAATACCATGGGGAGATGGGATATTTGTAGTCAGACAGTCTAGATGTATACCCCTAGTCCTCTCGTGGAATCATCCATCTCAGGAACCAACTCTCCAATACACTGACTCTACAAGCGTTAACTCCTTCTTGTCATCTACCACCTGCTACGAGAGGTAACCCTTTGTTAGAACTGTTTAAGTTGTAACCCTCCACCCCCGAGATGAATTGTCCATGTTTAAGTAAAATTACCCATTGAGAAGCAACTGCTTAAAGGGGTACTCCGCTGCTCAGCGTTTGGAGCAAACTGTTCCAAACACTGGAACTGGGAGCACGTGACATCATAGCCCTGCCCCCTCATGACTTCACGCCCCGTCCCCTCAATGCAAGTCTATGGAAGGGGGCGTGATGGCTGTCAGGCCCCCTCCCATAGACTTGCATTGAGGGGTGGGGCTTGACAGCATGAAGGGGCGGGGGACATCACAAGCTCCTGGCGCTGGCTCCAGCATTCAGAACAGTTTGTTCAAAAGGCTGAGCCGCAAAGTACTCCTTTAAGTCCTGATGTCTTGGTTTAAAACGGCATGTAGACCACCAGGGGCATGATGTTTACCACCAATGTTTTAAATGCCCCAGGGGACTAAACACCAACACATTAGCACAGATTTATCAATGTCTGAGACAAAAATGCTCAGCCCTTCTTCTTTTCAGTTTGTGATGTCCTCCAGGAGGTACTCAGGCCCACGTTCTGATCCAGCCACTGTGAACAAGGTCTCCAACTAAGGGTGAGGATACAAGTACCAGTTGGCCCTGGTAGACCACATGTCATGGCCGTAAATGTTGGCACCCCTGAAATTTTTCTAGAAAGTTAAGTATTTCTCACAGAAAAGGATTGCAGTAACACATGTTTTGCTATACACATGTTTATTCCCTTTGTATTGTGTATTGGAACTAAACCCAAAAAGGGAGGAAAAAAGGCAAATTGGACATAATATGACATCAAACTCCAAAAATGGGCTGGACAAAATTATTGGCACCCTTATTGTGGAAAAATAAGATTGTTTCAAGCATGTGATGCTCCTTTAACTCACCTGGGGCAAGTAACAGGTGTGGGCAATATAAAAACCACACCTGAAAGCAGATAAAAAGGAGAGAAGTTCACTTAGTCTTTGCATTGTGTGTCTGTGTGTGCCACACTAAGCATGGACAACAGAAAGAGGAGAAGAGAACTGTCTGAGGACTTGAGAACCTAAATTGGGGAAAAATATCAACAATCTCAAGGTTACAAGTCCATCTCCAGAGATCTAGATTTGCGTTTGTCCACAGTGCGCAACATTATCAAGAAGTTTTCAACCCATGGCACTGTAGCTAATCTCCCTGGGCGTGGACGGAAGAGAAAAATTGATGAAAGGTGTCAATGCAGGATAGTCCCTGGATGGTGGATAAGCAGCCCCAAACAAGTTCCAAAGATATTCAAGCTGTCCTGCAGGCTCAGGGAGCATCAGTGTCAGCGTGAACTATCCGTCTACATTTAAATGAAATGAAACGCTATGGCAGGAGACCCAGGAGGACCCCACTATGGAGGAGACCCAGGAGGACCCCACTGCTGACACAGAGACATAAAAAGCAAGACTACATTTTGCCAAAATGAACTTGAGTAAGCCAAAATCCTTCTGGGAAAACGTCTTATGGACCGATGAGACCAAGAGAGAGCTTTTTGGTAAAACACATCATTCTACTGTTTACCGAAAACGGAATGAGGCCTACAAAGAAAAGAACACAGTACCTACAGTGAAATATGGTGGAGGTCAGTGATGTTTTGGGTTGTTTTGCTGCCTCTGGCACTGGGGGCCTTGAATATGTACAAGGCATCATGAAATCTGAGGATTACCAATGGATTTTGGGTCGCACTGTACAGCCCAGTGTCAGAAAGCTGGGTTTGCATCCGAGATCTTGGGTCTTCCAGCAGGACAATGACCCCAAACATACATCAAAAAGCCCCAGAAATGGATGGCAACAAAGCGCTGGAGAGTTCTGAAGTGGCAGCAATGAGTCCAGATCTAAATCCCATTGAACACCTGTGAAGAGATCTTAAAATTGCTGTTGGGAAAAGGCGCCGTCCAATAAGAGAGACCGGGAGCAGTTTGTAAAGGAAGAGTGGTCCAACATTCCGGCTGAGAGGTGTAAGAAGCTTATTGATGGTTATAGGAAACCACTGATTTCAGTTATTTTGTGTGCAACCAAATATTAAGTTAAGGGTGCCAATAATTTTGTCCAGCCCATTTTTGGAGTTTGGTGACATTATGTCCAATTTGCTTTTTTTCCTCCTTTTTTGGTTTAATTCCAATACACACAAAGGGAATAAACATGTGTACAGCAATCCTTTTCTGTGAGAAATAACTTCATTTTCTAGAAAATTTTCAGGGGTGCCAACATTTACTCCCATGACTTGTGTGTGTGTGTATATATATATATATATATATATATATATATATATATATATATACAGTGATCCCTCAACGTACAATGGCCTCAACATACAATATTGTCAACATACAATGGTCTTTTCTGGACCGTTGTAACTTGAGACCAGACTCAACATACAATGTACAGACAGTCCAATCTGCAAAATGTATCAACGGCTGGAACATCTGACCAATCATAATAGGCATTCACTGGCAGAACCCCTGTATTCCATGCATGCGCTGACTGGTTGTCTGGTAGCGCCTCCTACAGTACAGGCAGGTACTACATATTCTGTACTCTTTACCTGTGTCAGGCAGGGTTGGCTGCTCCTTTGGACACCAGGTAAGGTGTCCTGTCCATTTACCTTTTTTGGGACATTGTGTGTACTGTACAGGACCCTGAAGAAGCTCCTGTCCTCTACATAGACAGTGATTACAGCTCCCAGAAGATCTTTATTACTTTTATATGTAAGGATTTGCTTTATCTGTATTAGGTATCTACTTATTTTTTTTTATCCTAACTCTTTCCTATTATTGGATGACATTTTGGGCTTCAGAACCAATTACCAGGTTTCCATAGAGTTCTGGTCTCAACAAACATTGGTTTCAACATACAATGGTCATCCTGGAACCGATTAAAGGGTAGCTCTCATCAAAAAAAACTTTTGATATATTATAGATTAATGTGTGCAGAATAACTTCACAATTGCATGTTATTAAAAAATATGCTTCTTTCTATTTAATTTTCCACTTTGAAGAAATGACCACTAGGGGTCTCCCTACCAGTCCTGGCAGCAAGCATTTCTGACTCATGCTGGAGTCCTAAACACTACGAGCTGCCAGTCTGCTTTGTTCACAGCCTGTTTGGCTGTGAACAAAGCAGGCAGGCAGCTCTGAGTGTTTAGGACTCCAGCATGAGTCAGAAATGCTTGCTGACAGGACTGATCGGGAAAAATACAATAGAAAGAAGCATATTTTTCATTAACATGCTATTGGAAAGTTATTCAACATTCATTAATCTAAAATATATCAAAAGTTTATTTGTTGAGAGGTACCCTTTAAGATTGTAACTTGAGGGATATATATATATATATATATATATATATAATCAGGGTGTTAATTTTATTTAGTATATCTGTTGAATCCTGTGCAATGCATTGTATAACTATTTTATTTGGTCTCAGTAATAAGTTGCCTTAGCGTCTATACCGTAGTATTGTGCGGGTCTTGGTTGTGGCTCTGTCCTGCTTTATTGAGGTCTTCTGTGCTCTGCATATGTTACTGCGGTTCATGGAGAGGACAAAATCTTTTTGACATGTAGATCAATAGATCTCTATGCTGTTCTATTTAGCCAGTGGTTTTCCAGGACACGGCTAGAAGAGCGACTGGAAGAGCTGGGTGGACAGGCACTTATGCCACAGTATGGATGGCTTCGGGTCCATTAGGAAGCTCTGTATGTTTTTAATGAAAGTGAACGCTGATGGGTTCATGTCAAGTGTTTTCGTGGCACGGTTAAAAAAAAATTATTTTTTTTAAAATTGCGAACACGAACCCAAGTGAAATTTCATTTTAATCTCAACAGGTGACCTGGAATTTAATCTTTCTTCTTGCATTAAGATAAGACTAAATGAAATTCACTTGATTAACTGGGAAACGGTAAAGACAAGCGTAAAAGCTCATGTGGATCGCACAATAAGATATTATTTCTCCATATAAATACATGTCCCTATTTCTGTATTTGAAAGGGGAATAAGTCCATTTCCGTAAATGGATAGATGGAGAGATAGCTGCATAGAGTGTGCTGGGGTGATGTACTCACCTTGCCTAAATCCAGCACCATCTTATTGCCGTGGCAGCCCCAATGCAATAAGGTTTGCCAAGGATGCCAGGTGGCACATGCAAAATATGTAGGAGGACCCCACTAATGGGGGTGAGTAGGCAATTTGTCATGTTTACCTTAAAGGAGTACTCACGGGGAAAACTTTATTTTTAAATCAACTGGTGCATTTCCACTGATGTCCTGACCACAGTGCTCTCTGCTGACCTCTGCTGTCCATTCCATGAACTGTCCAGAGCAGGAAAAAATCTCCATAGCAAATATATGCTGCTCTGGACAATTCCTAAAATGGACAGCAGAGGTCAGCAGAGAGCACTGTGGTCATGACATCAGAGGAAATGCATTTCTTTTTTGGATTTCTCTTTAGTATACAGCCCCTAAAAAGTACTGGAAGGATTAAGATTTTTTTTAATAGAAGTGATATACAAATCTGTTTAACTTTCTGGCACCAGTTGATTTAAAAAAAAAAAAAAAAAAGTTTTCCACGGGAGTTTTCCTTTAACTCCACAATGTACAATGGAATCAGGCTCTGTGAGAACAACAGTAAAGGGAGATGAATATGTGTTTGTTAATTTCACTATTTAGTCTGTATGGAATAAGTTAGGAACACATTATCCACAAAATGCCCCTTTAAAGGGGTACTCCAGTGGAAAACTATTTTTTTCAAATCAACTGGTGGCAGAAAGTTAAACAGATTTGCAAATTACTTTTATTTAAAAATCTTAATCCTTCCAATACTTATCAGCTGCTGTATTCTCTAGAGAAAGTTCTTTTCTTTTTGAATTTCTTTTCTGTCTGACCAGAGTGCTCTCTGCTGACACCTCTGTCCATGTCAGGAACTGTCCAGAGCAGGATAGGTTTGCTATGGGGATTTGCTCCTACTCTGGACAGTTCCTGACATGGACAGAGGTGTCAGCAGAGAGGACATTAAAAAAGAAAATAACTTCATTTGTAGCATACAGCAGCTGATAAGTACTGGAAAGATTAGGATTTTTAAATAGAAGTAATTTACAAATCGGATTAACTTCAGTTAATCCAGTTAACATTTTAAGTTTTAGATAGCGGGGGATCCGAGTGCTGTTTAGAGCCCCAGCTCTCCTTCACAGCGGCGCGGCGTGACGTGCCGCTGTGATGGAGAGCAGGGGCTCTAAACAGGAGATTGAGGCCCCAGCGCTCGGACCCCCCGCAATCTAAAGCTTATCCCCTATCCTTCAGATAGGGGATACGTTTCTTTTTCATGATACTTGCCCATAAAAGGGGTACTCCGTTTTTTTATTTGTTTTTTTATCAACTGGTGCCAGAAAGTTAAGCAGATTTGTAAATCTCATTTATTTCAAAATTGTAATCCTTCCAGTACTTATCAGCTGCTGTATGCTCCACAGGAAGTTCTTTTCTTTTTTATTTTCCTTTCTGTCTGACCACAGTGCTCTCTGCTGACACCACTGTCCATGTCAGGAACTGTCCATAGCAGGAGCAAATCCCCATAGCAAACCTATCCTGCTCTCGACAGTTGCAGGAGTACACCGGGTTTTTGCAGGGAGGTGCGGAACCTAATGGACACACACACTTCACTTAGATCACCAGGAGGGACACCCAGAAGGGCTACTGCATCCTAACAATCCTGTGGACACACGACATGCAAATGGATGGATTTTCACTGCGTATTACCTACTGAGTTTCAGCTCTGCTACATCCGTTCACATAGTGATCCAAGTCATGCACCTCTAGGCATTGCAGGTTAACAAGTCTTGGGAAACGTGATGATCTTCCAGAACTTAAAGGGGAACTCAGGTGGAAATGTGTTTTTTTGGGGGTTTTTTATGAACTGGTGCCAGAAAGTTAAACAGACAAAAAATCTTTGTCCTTCCAGTACTTTTTTGCAGCTGGTATGCTACAGAGGAAATTCTTTGCTTTTTGAATTTCTTTCCTGTCGGATCACAGTGCTCTCTGCTGACACCTCTGTCTGTCTCAGGAACTGTCCAGAGTAGTACAGTGTTCCCTCAACATACGATGGTAATCCGTTCCAAACGGACCATCGTTTGTTGAAACCATCGTATGTTGAGGGATCCGTGCAATGTAAAGTATAGGACAGTGGTCTATAACCTGCGGACCTCCAGATGTTGCAAAACTACAACACTCAGCATGCCCGGACAGCCAACGGCTGTCCGGGCATGCTGGGTGTTGTAGTTTTGCAACATCTGGAGGTCCGCAGGTTGAAGACCACTGTTAGAGGAAGTTGTACTCACCTGTCCCCGCCGCTCTGGACCGTCAGCGCTGCCCTGGATGTCGCCTTCCATCGCTGTCGCCGCGCCCCCGGCATCCTCGCTCACCGTCGCCGCCATCACGTCGCTACGCACGCCACTCCTATTGGATGACGGGACGGCGTGCGCAGCGATGTGATGACGACGATGGAGAGCGCCGACGATGCAGGGGATCCCGAAGAGGACGCGCCGGAGCCCCGAGGACAGGTAAGTGATCATCAGCGGACCACACGGGGCACCGGTGGCAGCTGAAGCAGTCTGCGCTGCCGGATAGCCGTTTATGCGATGGCCCCGATATACAAAAGCATCGTATGTTGATGCTGCCTCTGAGAGTCCATCGCATGTTGAAATAATCATATGTCAGGGCCATCGTAGGTCGGGGGGTCACTGTATAGGTTTGCTATGAGGATTTTTTCCTGCTCTGGACAGTTCCTGATACGGGCATCAGGTGTCAGCAGAGAGTACTGTAGACAAGACAAAAAATAAAAGAATTTCCTCTGTAGCATACAGCTGCTAAAATGTACCAGAAGGATAAAGATTTTTTCTAATAGAAGTAATTTACAAATCTGTCACCAGTTGATTTAAAAAAAATGCTTTCTACCGGAGTACCCCTTTAACCACACCGGCACTTTATTAGAAGATGTTGAGAATGGTTCGGCCTTTCAATTAGCCATGCATTTGCAACATAGTTTAAACTCCCAAGGACTCACATTGCTAGAACATTGAAAAAAATGAATACGAAATGAGTTGAAGTTATTGTTAGCTCACATTCTGTCTCGAAGCAAAATAAAAAAAAAGGACCAAATTTGTTCCGGAGGATTAGGTAGAATGTCCTAGAGCTGCAATTAATCTACAGCTGTGCATAGTTTTTTATTTAAAAAATAAAAGTGTAATGCACTTGGTTTTCCCATGCTACGATTTGAGACGTGCCATCTCTCAGATACTCCACCTGCGGACCTTCACCTATCCTGAGAACCATGAACGCTTGACACGATAGGTCCAATCATAGCCAATGAGCAAAGGTCTATTTTATAGAACTCCAGCTAAGTAGCTCACATAAGAAGGCCAAAGGTGGTCTTAAAGGGGTACTCTGCCCCTAGACATCTTATCCCCTATCCAAAGGTTAATGGATTAGATGTCTGATCGCGAGGGTCCCGCGACTGGGGACCTTGACTGCAGCACCCCAGACATCCGGTGCACGGAGCAAACTTTGCTCCGTGCTGGATGAATGGCGATGTGGGGCAGAGGCTCGTGACATTACAGCCGCACCCTGCTCGTGATGTTGCGGCCACGCCCCCTCAATGCAAGTCTATGAGAGGGGGCGTGACTGATGCCCCCCCTCCCATAGACTTGCATTGAGGGGGCATGGCCGTGACGTAATGAGCGGGGTTTGGCCATGATGTCCTGAGCCTCAGGTGCTGAACTCGACACTCAAAACGAACTTCAGGTGCAGCAGGGAGATCGCGGGATTCCCGCCACTGGGGACCCCCTTTGGATACGGAATAAGATGTCTAGGGGCAGAGTACCCCTTTAAAGGAAACCAATCAGCATGTTTTAGCATATGTAACGCTTGGCAATGCGTTATATATGCTAAAATTATTATCCTCACCATCCCCGGGGGACGTTTGTGCCCCCAGGGATGGTGAAGATATTAACCGACATGCCCCCTCAATACATCTCTATGGCAGAGGCGGAGATTGCCGAAGGCAGCGCTCCAGTTCTGCCAAGGAGTTGTATTGAGGGGGCGTGTCAGCCGCCGCTTCATGCAGAGGTTGACACTACCCCTTCCCGCGGGCTGTCGGGGCTCCGTACGGGAGGTTGCGGGGGGGCCCCAGCAGTCAGACCCCCTCGATCTGCAACTTATCCCCTATCCTTAGGATAGGGGATAAGTTGTTCACCACTGGACTACTCCTTTAAGTTATATAGTCCCCCTGGACCGCCCCAACGGCTTGAATGAGGCCTCTCATCACCACTATGCTCTTAAGGAGCAGATCGGTGATGCGAGCCATCATTCAAGCCGTTGGGGTGGGGCCACAACCACAGTGAACAGAGCTGGTAAGTGTAAGTCCCCGCCCAGGGGACTATATGCCGGGCGGCCTGGGGGGACTTTATAACTTAATATCTTTACCATCCCTGGGGGCACAAACATTCCCTGGGATGGAGAGGATAATGATTTTAGCATATATATATAATGCATTGCCAAGTGTTATATATGCTAAAATATTCTGATTGGTTCCCTTTAAGTTCTTTAACAATGTAAAGTCTTCTTGACCCTTAGGCCGGGTACACACATAGTGGCCCATATTTATCAATTAGCCTGAAACTCTAATTGTCTGTTTTTTTTCCTATAGCAACCAATCACAGCTCAACTTTCACTTTATAAGAGCTTGTTAAGATATGAAAGCTGAGCTGTGATTGGTTGTTATGGGAAAAAACAGACAATTACGGTTACAGGGTGATTGGTAAATCTGGGCAAGTATCTTGGTCAGTATTTTTAGCCAAAACCAGGTGTATGTCCAACCACAAACTATACTAGAGGGGTCTATAAAAAGTGTTGAAAGATTTATAAACAGACCAAAAAGAATCATCAAAATTTTACTTTTCCATTGGACCTAGAAGAAAATGTGGCACTAGTTGGACAGAAATGTGTGTTTTGCCTCTCTAGCCATCTACTCAGACATCACACATGAAGTTTGGTAGTGATGGTGAGGTGACATGACCTCTAACTCAGATGAACACTATCTTACCTTACAACCAAAGAGAATTTGCTTCCTACTTGTCCTTATCTTAAAGAAAAGAATGTCAGCATGACCAATACACCTATTCCTCATCACTGTACGCTGTACTTGGATACCTCCATTGGTCGCACACATGCTTGACTGCAGCTTCACTGAAACAGGGATACAGGTTCGCCATTCTGGAATTCAGTGAGGGGCCCAAAAGTTGGACCCCTCCTAGATCTATTCATTGGATAGCTGACAACATTATTACCTTACTACCCCTTTAAGCCACGACTATCGTCATTTATTGGACCTCATCGCAGGTGTCAAAGTTATCCAAATATGGTGAATCTTGTAGGGTTTTTTCCATCACCTATCCACATGATAGTTGATGGGTGTCTGATCAGTTGGCATCCTGATCACAAGCATGGGGATCCAGTGTCCCCTTGGTTGAATGGAGTGATGGGCAGACATGAGTTCTGCCGCAGCATGCAAATATATTGGCTTTACGAAGAGTGTTGTACTTCCCTCACAGCTGAATGGAGTGGTGAAAATGTTTGACTGCTGCTGTATTCAATGGGGGACATATAGGTGGGGGGTCCAGCAGTTAGACTCCCGTGAATTGGCTTTCAATCACTTATTCTGCTAATAGTTGAAGAGTGTCCTTCATGGGAAAGCCCAACATGATTAGTTTTTACTTCTTTCCTCTTTAGTTATCAAAGCCAAAATACAAGCTCACAAGACCAAGTTTTTGAACTACAGAATTAGTAGGTCATTATTGGTTTAACGCCCCAATGTGTTTAATATTGGCACCTCACCCTTGTGTGCACAGTGTGCAACCTGGTTTCCTAAAGGGCTTTTTCCAGGATCTGTGGGGGCTGTTTTACATAAGCAGCCTAGAGCCACCGTTCCATCAGCCACCTTGTTAGCATGACCCCAATGTCAAATGATCCTCTTCAGGGTCTTTTTTTATACTGTTCTTCTCTATCTACCAAAAAAAAGAAAAAAAAAACCTCATGGGTACAAATAATTTTCCGAACGAAAGAATTTTAATTTCTAGTAAAAATTTTTTTATTTTTTTATATCTATGTCCAATATTAGATTATGCGAGGAATGCAGAAAATGACAAAGAAAAACAGCCTATAAAAGTAGGACTGAGATGAGTGGGTTGGTGTCAGGGAACATATATATCTCATGAATCACAAGTGAGTCTAAATTTGTACACAAGTACTTGGAATCGCATTCTTTTCACCTCACGGAGAGCACTCTAGCCCTTAGCCGCCGTTCCAGTAATTGACATACTTGCCCAACGCTCGAAAACAAACTATTCTCATTAGACACCCCCCGGTTTACTATTCGGTTATTGTAAAACACGGGGACAGAGTCTTGCTCCAGCGTGGCTTTGTTTTTAATTAGTTCTGATAGCATTTGGGTTCAAGCCAAGGAAGAAATTGAACTTCTTTTGATAGAGTCTTGTTGCTCAGTGTGAGGCTGCTCCTCGCAGAGACGTAGTTCTTAGGTTGGTATCAGAAAAGATCCTGACAAATTGTATATTATTGTTCTGCGATTATGTCAGTATTGAAGCTAATGGGGCAATGATACCAAAATAAAACTGGCACCTTACAGAGGGAGAGAAGCAGCCTGCAAATGAACTGCATCCCTCCCGAACACTGCCGTCTGAGAAGAGTCTCAATATTTCCAAGGCAGAGAGATGGGAAGGGTGAACTTTTTTCTTTTTTGAAAAGCCAAAACATATTTACCCGTATTTTTCACCGTATAAGACGCACATTTTCTTCCCCAAAACTGGGGGGGAAGTTGGTGCGTCTTATACGGCGAATACACACCTATCGCGGCGGTCCCTGCGGCCATCAACGGCCAGGACCCGCGGCTAATACAGGACATCACAGGATGCCCTGTATTAACCCTTCAGAAGCGGCAATTAAAGCTGACCGCCGCGTCTGAAGGGAAAGTGAAACTAACCCGGCTGCTCAGTCAGGCTGTTCGGGACCGCCATGGTGAAATCGCGGTGTCCCGAACAGCTTACAGGACACCGGGAGGGACCATACCTGCCTCCTCGGTGTCTGCTCCGTGCCGGGATCCCCTGCATGGCCGCCGCTCTCCTTCAACGTCATCACGTCATTGCGCATGCTGTCCCGTCGTCCAATAGGAGCGGCGTGCGTAGCGACGAGATGACGGCGACCTGATGACGATGATGGAGAGCATGGATCCCGGGGAAGAAGACGCCCAGAGCATCGGGGACACCACGGGGACCCAGTGACAGCGATGGAGCGACATCCAGGTCAGCGTTGACGAGCGGTGACGGGTCTGGAGCAGCGGGGACACGTGAGTACTACCTCCTATCCAGTGGTCTTCAACCTGCGGACCTCCAGATGTTGCAATACTACAACTCCCAGCATGCCCGGACAGCCAACGGCTGGGTTCAGAATCTTTTTTTTCTAGATTTTGCACCTTTAAAATTGCGTGCGTCTTATATGCCGGTGCGTCCTATAGGGCGAAAAATATGGTATGTCAGTATTGACGCTAATGGGGCAATGATACCAAAATAAAACTGGCCCCTCCCGAACACTGCCGTCTGAGAAGTGTCTCAACATTTCCAAGGCAGTGAGATGGGAAGGGTGAAATTTTTTCTTTTTCGAAAAGCCAAAACATATTTAGTTGTATTATACATAGCCCATGATTAAAGGGGAATTCAGCTTTTTTTATATTCTGACCTTTGTTATAGAGAATATTGGTGTTGTTTGTGAGCTGGAATCACCACTAATGGAGAGAATATAAAGGTTGAGACTCTTAAAGAGGTTTTCCTGATTCATTCAAAATATTAAATTATCTAAATTTTTATTTTTTTAAATAATTTAAAGGGAATATGTCAGCACTTTTGAGACTTTGAGTCTGCTGACAGCTCCATATAGAAGACATGAAGAGTAGTGAAAACATATAGTACTATTGTGCCGGTCATGCTTGTAAATCACAAGTGCCCAGAAGGCAGGTCCATCTTGATAGGGGCCCAGAGCTGTGTGTACTGAGCATTTCACTCACCCTCCAACAGCTCTTGTGGTCTTCTGATTGGACAATGGAGCTGTCACTCAGAGCTGAAAGGACCATCCAGGAAGCCCTCATACCACATTTAGTCCTGATGGCACCTAGTGTCAGATTGTAGTGTGTGACTGGCAGAGTCCTAACATCAAGACGCCACCCAGTCAGGACAGCATCAGGACCCAGTGTGGCCACCAGACAACATTCGGTACTGATGGCACTAGTGTGTAACAAGGAAGAGGTTCCTAACACCAGTCTGCATCTGGACGACACACACTAGGTCCTTAGTCAGAATCGCATCATGACCCTGTGTGGTGGCTTTAGACCAGAAGATGACCAGGGAAGGAGAATTGGTGAGTTATGTCAACCTTACATAGCGCTTGTCGATCCTCATTTATCAATGACTATTTCTTTCCTGTCTCAGATTGAAGGAATCACTCATTGGTTGATGAATGTTTCCATCAGTCTGAGAAGGGATAAGTTCATTGGACAGCAACACATAGTAGCAGACCACAATCTACAGATGCCACCACCTTGGCTCCTGATACCATCCAGCAACAGAATGTAGCATGCAGGGCCGGTTTTAGGCTTAGCGTGGCCCCGGGCAAAATCAAAAGTGGGGCCCCAAAAGTCGTAATAGTGCACTAACCAGATTTGCACATTTTTGGTCACTTCAAATACCATAAAAAATATATAAAAAGCAATTGAAAAGTCCCATCAAAACAAAAAATGTACCGATAACTACAAATCACAGCACAAAAAATGACCCTCATACATCCCCATATACAGAAAAATACAAGAGATATAGGGATCAGAATGGTATAATTTTATATTTTTGTATAGTTCCCCCATATTAGGTTGGCAGTATAGTTCCCCCACATTAGGTTGACAGCATAGTTCTCCCACATTAGGTTGTAGTTCTCCCACATTAGGTTGGCAGTATAGTTCCCCCCACACTAGTTTGGCAGTATAGTTCTCCCACATTAGGTTGGCAGTATGGTTCCCCCACATTAGGTTGGCAGCATACCGTAGTTCCCCCACATTAGGTTGGCAGTATAGTTTCCCCCACATTAGGTTGGCAGCATAGTTCTCCCACATTAGGTTGGCAGTATAGTTCCCACACATTAGGTTGGCAGCATAGTTTCCCCACATTAGGTTGGCAGTATAGTTCCCCCACATTAGGTTGTAGTTCCCCCACATTAGGCTGGCAGTATAGTTCCCTCCACATTAGGTTGTAGTTCCCCCACAGTAGGTAGGCAGTATAGTTCCCCGACATTAGGTTGTAGTTCCCCACATTAGGTTGTAGTTCCCCACATTAGGTTGGCAGTATAGTTCCCCCACATTAGGTTTGCAGTATAGTTCCCCCCCCCCCCCCCATTAAGTTGGCAGTATAGTTCTCCCACATTAGGTTGGCAGCATAGTTCCCCCTCATTAAGTTGGCAGTATAGTTCCCCCGAATTAGGTTGGCACTATAGTTCCCTCACATTAGGTTGTAGTTCCCCCACATTAGGCAGGCAGTATAGTTCACCCCCACATTAGGTAGGCAGTATAGTTCCCCCCACACTAGGTTGGCAGTATAGTTCTCCCACATTAGGTTGGCAGTATGGTTCCCCCACATTAGGTTGGCAGCATACCGTAGTTCCCCCACATTAGGTTGGCAGTATAGTTCCCCCACATTAGGTTGTAGTTCCCCCACATTAGGTTGGCAGTATAGTTCCTCTAGCATTAGGTTGTAGTTCCCCCACAGTAGGAAGGCAGTATAGTTCCCTCACATTAGGTTGTAGTTCCCTCACATTAGGCTGGCAGTATAGTTCCCTCCACATTAGGTTGTAGTTAACCCACAGTAGGTAGGCAGTATAGTTCCCCCACATTAGTTTGTAGTTCCCTCACATTAGACTTGCAGTATAGTTCCCCCACATTAGGTTGGCAGCATAGTTCCTCCACATTAGGTTGTAGTTCCCCCACATTAGGTTGGCAGTATAGTTTCCCCCACATTAGGTTGTAGTTCCCCCACATTAGGTAGGCAGTATAGTTCCCCTACATTAGGTTGTAGTTCCCGCACATTAGGTTGGCAGTATAGTTTCCCCCACATTAGGTTGGCAGTATAGTTCTCCCACATTAGGTTGGCAGCATAGTTTCCCCACATTAGGTTGGCAGTATAGTTTCCCCACATTAGGTTGTAGTTCCCCCACATTAGGCTTGCAGTATAGTTCCCTCCACATTAGGTTGTAGTTCCCCCACAGTAGGTAGGCAGTATAGTTCCCCGACATTAGGTTGTAGTTCCCCACATTAGGCTGGCAGTATAGTTCCCCCACATTAGTTTGTATTTCCCCATATTAGGTTGGCAGTATAGTTCCCCCACATTCGGTTGGCAGTATAGTTCCCCCCCCCCCCCCCATTAAGTTGGCAGTATAGTTCTACCACATTAGGTTGGCAGCATAGTTCCCCCTCATTAGGTTGGCAGTATAGTTCCCCCGAATTAGGTTGGCACTATAGTTCCCTCATATTAGGTTGTAGTTCCCCCACATTAGGCAGGCAGTATAGTTCACCCCCACATTAGGTAGGCAGTATAGTTCCCCCACATTAGGTTGTAGCTCCCCCACATTAGGTAAGCAGTATAGTTCCCCCACATTAGGTTGTAGTTCCCCCACATCAGGTAGGCAGTAAAGTTCACCCACGTTAGGTTTTAGTTCCCCCACTTTAGGTTGGCAGTATAGTTCCCCCACATTAGGCTGGCAGTATAGTCCCTATCTCTTTTCCCTGTTCATAAATATGGTTTGTTTGTTGACTTTGAATCACTGAAGCGTCTTTGAGTCACCGATGTCCTCTAACTGAGTTGTCTTCCGACAGCAAGAAAATGTTCACAATCACACCCAATGTCGTATTTTACCATGGGTGACTCTTTGGCATTGTGTACCGTCTGTCAACATCAAGTTAGTAGCAACTGCTCTTTTCTAGACAATGTAGACTTTGGTGGTAACACCCATTTGATTTATTACTGTGTGACAAGATTTATTTTGTTTTTCTTGAGAAACTCGAAATCATTTCTAACATTCCAGATAAACAAGGCTTTGGAGTGAGAATACAGTAAATAAAAAACACATTACGCTAAACCGGAAAGTCTGGTTTACCGTCAACAGATTCACACAAGGGAGCCAGACTTTATAGTGGTTATAATGTATCCCATGATTACATATGGTCTAGATTAGTGGTCTCCAAACTGTGGACCTCTAACTGTTGCAAAACTACAACTCTTAGCATGCCCGGACAGCCGTTGGCTAAGAGTTGTAGTTTTGCAACAGCTAGAGGTCCACAGTGGAACCCTGTGCAGGACTGTTTATTTGATCCCGCTCCTGATGGATTTCCGACCATCCCGCCCGCTCCTGCTGAGTGTTTGTTTCACTCCCACAACAGGTCCACTCCCGCCCGCTCCCGCAACATGTGTGTCCAATCCCGCCCACTCCGGCTAGCACTGAACATTGCTATACACATGGGAGTATGTGCAGAGCATTGCACCCGGTGTACCCCTCAGTTTAAGAGCCTGATCCAAGGGCAGCAGTCCAGCTACTACTGCTGATCGATCTGTTTAACCCCTTAAGGACCTGGGGTTTTTCCATTTTTGCATTTTCGTTTTTTCCTCCTTACCTTTAAAAAATCATAACTTTCAATTTTGCACTTAAAAATCCATATGATGGCTTATTTTTTGCGCCACTAATTCTTCCCAAAAATGTACAGCGAAACGGAAAAAAGAATAATTGTGAGACAAAATAGAAAAAAAAAATTTTGGAAATTTTGGGGGCTTCCGTTTCTATGCAGTACATTTTTCGGTAAACATGACACCTTCTCTTTATTCTATAGGTCCATATGATTAACCCCTTAAGGACTGAGCCCTTTTTCACCTTAAGGACTCGGCCATTTTTTGCAAATCTGACCACTGTCATTTTAAACATTAATAACTCTGGAATGCTTTTATTTATCATTCTGATTCCGAGACTGTTTTTTCGTGACATATTCTACTTTAACGTAGTGTTAAAATTTTTTGGTAACTTGCATCCTTTCTTGGTGAAAAATCCCAAAATTTGATGAAAAATTTGAAAATTTAGCATTTTTCTAACTTTGAAGCTCTCTGCTTGTAAGGAAAATGGATATTCAAAATAATTTTTTTTTTATTCACATATACAATATGTCTACTTTATATTTGCATCATAAAATTGATGAGTTTTTACTTTTGGAAGACACCAGAGGGCTTCAAAGTTCCGCAGCAATTTTCCAATTTTTCACAAAATTTTGAAACTCGCTTTTTTTCAGGGACCAGTTCAGGTTTGAAGTGGATTTTAAGGGTCTTTATATTAGAAATACCCCATAAATGACCCCATTATAAAAACTGCACCCCCGAAAGTATTCAAAATGACATTCAGTAAGCGTTTTAACCCTTTACGGGTTTCACAGGAATAGCAGCAAAGTGAAGGAGAAAATACACAATCTTCATTTTTTACACTCGCTTGTTCTTGTAGACCCAATTTTTGAATTTTTGCAAGGGGTAAAAAGGAGAAAATTTTTACTTGTATTTGAAACCCAATTTCTCTCGAGTAAGGACATACCTCATATGTCCATGTTAATTGTTCAGCGGGCGCAGTAGAGGGCTCAGAAGGGAAGGAGCGTCAAATGGTTTTTGGGGGGCATGTCACCTTTAGGAAGCCCCTATGGTGCCAGAACTGCAAAAAACCCCACATGGCATACCATTTTGGAAACTAGACCCCTCGGGGAACGTAACAAGGGGTAATGTGAACCTTAATACCCCACAGGTGATTCACGACTTTTGCATATGTAAAAAAAAAAAAAATTTTTTTTACCTAAAATGCTTGGTTTCCCTAAAGTTTTACATTTTTAAAAAGGGTAATAGCAGAAAATACACCCCAAAATTTGAAGCCCAATTTCTCCCGATTCAGAAAACACCACATATGGGGGGTGTAAAGTGCTCTGCTGGCGCACTACAGGTCTCAGAAGAGAAGGAGTCACATTTGGCTTTTTTGAAGGAAATTTTGCTCTGGGGGCATGCCGCATTTAGGAAGCCCCTATGGTGCCAGGACAGCAAAAAAAAAACACATGGCATACCATTTTGGAAACTAGACCCCTCGGGGAATGTAACAAGGGGTAAAGTGAACCTTAATACCCTACAGGTGTTTCATGACTTTTGCATATGTAAAAAAAATAAAAAAATTTACCTAAAATGCTTGGTTTCCCAAAAAATTTACATTTATACAAAGGGTTAAAGCAGAAAATACCCCCCAAAATTTGAAGCCCAATTTCTCCCGATTCAGAAAACACCCCATATGGGGGTGAAAAGTGCTCTGTTGGCGCACTACAGGTCTCAGAAGAGAAGGAGTCACATTTGGCTTTTTGAAAGCAAATTTTGCTCTGGGGGCATGCCGCATTTAGGATGCCCCTATGGTGCCAGGACCGCAAAAAATACCCACATGGCATACCATTTTGGAAACTAGAGCCCTCGGGGAATGTAACAAGGGGTTAAGTGAACCTTAATACCCCACAGGCGTTTCACGACTATTGCATATGTAAAAAAAATTTAAAAAATTTTACCTAAAATGCTTCTTTTCCCAAAAACTTTACATTTTTAAAAAGGGTAAAAGCAGAAAATACCCCCCAAAATTTGAAGCCCATATGTGACCCTTAACTGTTGCCTTGAAATACGACAGGGCTCCAAAGTGAGAGCGCCATGCGCATTTGAGGCCTAAATTAGGGATTGCATAGGGGTGGACATAGGGATATTCTACGCCAGTGATTCCCAAACAGGGTGCCTCCAGCTGTTGCAAAACTCCCAGCATGCCTGGACAGTCAACGGCTGTCCGACAATACTGGGAGTTGTTGTTTTGCAACAGCTGGAGGCTCCATTTTGGAAACCATGGCGTACCAGATGTTTTTCATTTTTATTGGGGAGGGGAGGGGGGCTGTGTAGGGGTATGTGTATATGTAGTGTTTTTTACTTTTTATTTTATTTTTTGTGTTAGTGTAGTGTAGTGTTTTTAGGGTACAGTCGCACGGGCAGGGGTTCACAGTAGTTTCTCGCTGGCAGTTTGAGCTGTTGCAGAAAATTTGCTGCAGCTCAAACTTGCAGCCCGATACCTACTGTAAGCCTCCGCCCATGTGAGTGTACCCTGTACATTCACATTGGGGGGGACATCCAGCTGTTGCATAACTACAACTCCCAGCATGCGCTGACAGACTGTACATGCTGAGAGTTTTAGTTTTGCAACAGCTGTAGGCACACTGATTATGTATCACGGAGTTTGTGACCGTACTCAGTGTTTCAAAACCAGTGTGCCTCCAGCTGTTGCAAAACTACAACTCCCAGCATGTACAGTGCATGGTGTAAGGTGACTGCTGGGAGTTGTAGTTTGCAACAGCTGGAGGCACACCGGTCGTGAAACACTGAGTTAGGTAAAAAAAAAAACTCTCAGTTTCACAACCAGTGTGCCTTCAGCTGTTGCAAAACTACAACTCACCAACAGTCACCGACAGCCAACGGGCATGCTGGGAGTTGTAGTTATGCAACCAGCAGATGCACCACTACAACTCCCAGCATGCACTTTAGCTGTTTGTGCAAGCTGGGAGTTGTAGTTATACAACAGCTGAAGGTACACTTTTCCATAGAAATAATGTGCCTCCAGCTGTTGCAAAACCATAAGTCCCAGCATGCCCATAAGGGAATGCTGGGAGTTGTGGTGGTCTGCCTCCTGCTGTTGCATAACTACAGCTCCCAGCATGCCCTTTTTGCATGCTGGGAGCTGTTGCTAAGCAACAGCAGGAGGCTGTAACTCACCTCCTGCTGCTGCTCCATCGCAGGCTGTCCCTCGCCGCCGCCGTCGCTCCTGGGGCCCCGATCCCAACATGGACGCCGGGGATCGGGGTCCCCAGCACCCGGGGTCGTCTTCCCGCACCCGCTCATGCCCTCCAGAAGAGGGCCGGAGCGGGTGCGGGAGTGACGCCCGCAGCAGGCGCCCTGATTGGTCGGCCGGTAATCCGGCCGACGAATCAGGGCGATCGTGAGGTGGCACCAGTGCCACCTCACCCCTGCAGGCTCTGGCTGTTCGGGGCCGTCAGAGACGGCCCCGAACAGCCAGTAATTCCGGGTCACCGGGTCACTGGAGACCCGATTGACCCGGAATCGCAGCAGATCGCTGGACTGAATTGTCCAGCGATCTGCGGCGATCGCCGACATGGGGGGGCATAATGACCCCCCTGGGCGATATGCCGGGATACCTGCTGAACGATTTCAGCAGGCATCCGGCTCCGGTCCCCAACCGGCTAGCGGTGGGGGCCGGAATTCCCACGGGTGTATGGATACGCCCTGCGTCCTTAAGGACTCGGGATGCAGGGCGTATCCATACGCCCTGCGTCCTTAAGAGGTTAAAATGATATCCTACTTATATAGGTTTGATTTTGTTGTACTTCTGGAAAAAATCATAACTACATGCAGGAACATGAATACGTTTAAAATTGTCATTTTCTGACCCCTATAACTTTTTTATTCTTCCGCGTATGGGGCGGTATGAGGGCTCATTTTTTGTGTGATGATCTGAAGTTTTTAGCGGTACTATATTTGTATTGATAGGACTTATTGATCGCTTTTTATTCATTTTTTCATGATATAAAAAGTGACCAAAAATACACTATTTTGGACTTTGGAATTTTTTTGCGCATACGCCATTGACCGTGCGGTTTACTTAATAATATATTTTTATAATTCGGACATTTCAGCATGCGGCGATACCACATATGTTTATTTTTATTTACACTGTTTTTTTTTATGGGAAAAGGGAGGTGATTCAAACTTTTTTTAGGGAAGGGATTAAATGATCTTTATTAATTTTTTTTTTTTCACTTTTTTTGCAGTGTTATAGCTCCCATAGGGACCTTTAACACTGCACACACTGATCTTTTACATTGATCAGTGGTTTCTCATAGGAAACTACTGATTGATGATTCTGCCGCTTGACTGCTCATGCCTGGATCTCAGGCACTGAGCAGTCATTCGGCAATCAGAAAGCATGGAGGCAGGTAGGGACCCTCCGGCTGTCCTGTAAGCTGTTCGGGATGCCTCGATTTTGCCGCGGCGATCCTGTACAGCTCCCTGAGCTAACCGACATTGTTTTACTTTCAATTTAGACGCGGCATTCAAAGTCTAAAGGGTTAATGGCGCGCGGCCCCGCGATCAGTGCTGTGCGTTATTAGCCATGGGTCCCGGCCATTGTTAGAGGCCGTGGCCCCGCGTTATAGAACGGGAGCGGACTCATGACGTACCGGTACATCATGGGTCCTTGAGGGGTTAAGCCCTAGACCTCTTCTACTCCCCTAGTCAGAGCACTTTTTACCTGTAGCACGGCTGCTGTCTACATAAGGAGCCCCGATCTCTCTACAGTCCCAAGTCTCAGTCAGTCATCATTGACAATATCATACTCATTGTGGCTGCTGGTTTTCACTCAGGTGAGCTGTCTCTGACGTACTGTAAGGCCATGTCCACACGTTGGAATTTCCGTGCCGGATTCCACATTGGACTTCGTCATGGAGATTCTGCTGCAGCAGAGTCCCTTTGAATTCAAGAGGATTCTGCTGCTCTGTGCATATGGCGGAATATCCGTGCCAGATGTTTCCGGCATGGAAATTCCATTTTCCATGTCTGCAGAAAGAATGAACACATTCATTCTTTCTGCGGACTTCACATTGGAATGTATAGCTGTCTATGAGATGACGCATTCCCATGCAGTCCGAGCGCCGGCGCCCACAGTTGATGCCGGCGTCCGCAGTTTGCGGAATGTCCATGCAGAGCATTCCGCAAACGTAGTTTCCGGAAACCTTAGTAAATACAGTGGGAAAAAAATTGTAGGGAATTAAAACCCACAACGAAAACTACACTCCACTCTTAGTAAATCTGGGCCAATGGAGAGTGGAGTGTAGTTTTCTTTGTGGGTTTTAAAGGGGTATTCCAGGAAAAAAAACTTTTTTTTATATATATACATCAACTGGCTCCAGAAACTTAAACAGATTTGTCAATTACTTCTATTAAAAAATCTTAATCCTTTCAATAATTATCTGCTGCTAAAGTTGAGTTGTTGTTGTTTTCTGTCTGGCAACAGTGCTCTCTGCTGACATCTCTGCTTGTCTCGGGAACTGCACAGAGTAGAAGAGGTTTGCTATGGAGATTTGCTTCTAAACTGGGCGGTTCCCGAGACACGTGTCATCAGAGAGTACTTAGACAGAAAAGAACAACTCAACTTCAGCAGCTCATAAGTACTGAAAGGATTAAGATTTTTTTAATAGTAAGTAATTTACAAATCTGTTTAACTTTCTGGAGCCAGTTGATATATAAAAAAAAGTTTTTTCCCGGATAACCCGGGAACCGGATAATTTTTTATTTATTTTTTTCAATTTTGTTAGATTTGGTGGTAAAATAAGCGATGTAATTACAAAATAAAATTGGTGGCGCAAAAAACAAGCCTTCATATTGGTCTGTAAGTGGAAAACTAAAAGTGTGATGGCTGTTAGAAGACAAGGAGGAAAAAACGAAGGTGAAAAAATAAAAAAGTCGCTGTGTCCTTAAAGGGGTATTCCAGAAAAAAACTTTTTTTTTTTTTTATATCATCTGGCTCCAGAAAGTTAAACAGATTTGTAAATTACTTCTATTAAAAAAATCTTAATCCTTCCAATAATTTTCAGCTGATGAAGTTGAGTTGTTCTTTTCTGTCTGGCAACAGTGCTCTCACTGTTGACACCTCTGCCTGTCTCGGAAACTGCACAGAGTAGTTTTCTATGGGGATTTGCTTCTACTCTGGACAGTTCACCAGACAGGTGTCATTAGAGAGCACTTAGACACAAAAAAGAACATCTCAACCTCAGCAGCTCATAAGTACTGAAAGGATTAAGATTTTTTAATAGACGTAATTTACTAATCTGTTTAACTTTCTGGAGCCAGTTGAAATATAAAAAATAAAAGTTTTTTTTCCTGGATAACCCCTTTAAAGGGTTAAAGTGCCAATATTTAAATACTGATAATGTATACAGAATATAATATTATTACAAATAATAATCATAAGTAGTAATAGTAGGACTATGAATACTACCATTATATACATGAAGTTTATATAAAATTAAATTTACTGAGCTTTGGTGACCTCAAACCACTACATAGATTTCTCTCAAGAAGCATCGGCCAATATAAAGTCATTAACACATTATAAGATTTTTATTACTATTATTATATTATTAAATCATGATCACTTTTAAAACTATGATTATTTTGTTGAATAATATATTTCTAATAATAATAATCTAAAATATGTTTTTTTTTTTCAGAACAGAAAAATCCAGTTAAACCATTTAGCAAAATATATATTTAAAATAATATATATATATATATATATTTAAATATATATATAAATAATATATATATATATATATATATATACATATATATATATATATATATAAATCCTTATATGGGATAGTATATATCACCTTATAAATATCCCCATGAAAATCAGCTAAAGTTCTTAATAGACCTAAAAGGTGAGATATTTACAGAACAGGAGGGCGTAATGATCCCGGTACAAAGTGGCCATTGTTTCTTTTTTTTTTTATAATAATTTTGACTTTTTTTTATATATATATATATATATATATATATATATATATATATATATATATACTTTTTTTTAGATTTTCAGCATCAAATGTAAAAAAAAATAAATAAAAAAAAAGGGGGGGGTGGGTGGGATTCTAGGAGGCAAAGATTAAATGTGTCACTACAAAAAGAAGAGCCCCTGCATCAAAAGTGATCCAATAAAGCAGATATCATTAGCAAATACAAGATAAAAAAATAAAAAATAAAGTATGAAAAAAAATGAAATCTGCCGGAGTTTATTTCTTTGTGATATTTCTTCCCTCGGTCTTTCACATTTGCATTAAAGTGATTGTGAATAATGTACGTTTGACCAGTGTTTTCTGCGGAACTAATGCCTATTAAAGGGATGGGAAGCAGCATATGTTGTGCCTGGGGCGGTAAAAGTCCAATCACCCCTACTGCGTGAAGCTCACACTCCAATACAGGACAGCCTTAGATTTATCCTGAATGCACTCCGCCATGGTGGGGGGGGGGGGGGGAGGGGGCTGCCATCCCACCCTCAACAGTTAGGTTCCTATTATGCATTGTATAGGCCAGGATATTAATCAAGAAAGATGAGTAGTCCTTATATTACCGTATTTTTCGCCATATAAGACGCTCCGGCATATAAAACACACCCAATTTTAAAGGATGAAATCCTAGGAAAAAAATTGTGAACCTTCAACTTGCGGACCTCCAGATGTTGCAAAACTACAACTCTCAGCATGCCAGGAGTTGTAGTTTTGCAACATCTAGAGGTCTGCAGGTTGAAGACCACTGGTATAGGAGGTAATACTCACGTGTCCCCGCCGCTCCGGACCGTCACTGCTGCCCTGGATGACGCCCTCCATCGCTGTCACCGTGTCCCCGGGTTGTCCGCGTCACTCCGGAACGTTTCTGCTGCCGGGTATCCTCACTCTCCGTCGCCGCCATCACGACATTACGCACGCCGTTGCTATTGGATGACGGGACGGCGTGCGTGACGACGTGTTGACGACGAAGGAGAGCGCCGGCCATGCAGGGGATCCTGGCACGGAGCAGACACCGAGGAGACAGATAAGGTCCCTCCTGGTGTCCTGTAAGCTGTTCGGGATGCCGCAATTTCACCGCGGCGGTCCCGAACAGCCCGACTGAGCATCCGGGTTAGTGTCACTTTTGCTTCAGACACGGCGGTCAGCTTTGATCGCCACATCTGAAGGGTTGATACAGGGCATCACCGCCATCGGTGATGTCCTGTATTAGCCGGGGGTCCCGGCCGTTGATGGCCGCAGGGACCACCGCAATAGGACAGGTTTTAATGTGTATTTGCTGTATAAGACGCACCAACTTCCACCCCCACCATCACTGTGTATATTATCCCCGTACTGTGACATCACTGTGTATTATCCCTGTATCGTGACATCACTGTGTTTATTATCCCTGTACTGTGACATCACTGTGTATTATCCCTGTACTGTGACATCACTGTGTGTATTATCCCTGTACTGTGACATCACTGTGTGTATTATCTCTGTACTGTGACATCACTGTGTATTATTCCTGTACGATGACATCACTGTGTGTATTATGACTGTACTGTGAAATCACTGTGTGTATTATCCCTGTACTGTGACATCACTGTGTGTATTATCCCTGTACTGTGACATCACTGTCTGTATTATCTCTGTGCTGTGACATCACTGTGTATATTATCCCTGTACTGTGACATCACTGTGTGTATTATCCCTGTACTGTGACATCACTGTGTGTATTATCCCTATGCGATGACATCACTGTGTGTATTATGACTGTACTGTGACATCACTGTGTGTATTATCCTTGTACTGTGACATCACTGTTTGTATTATCCCTGTACTGTGACATCACTGTGTATTATCCCTGTACTGTGACATCACTGTGTGTATTATCCCTGTACTGTGACATCACTGTGTGTATTATCCCTGTGCTGTGACATCACTATGTATATTATCCCTGTACTGTGACGTCACTGTGTATTATCCCTGTACTGTGACATCACTGTGTATTATCCCTGTACTGTGACATCACTGTGTATTATCCCTGTACTGTGACATCACTGTGTTTATTATCCCTGTACTGTGACATCACTGTGTATTATCCCTGTACTGTGACATCACTGTGTGTATTATCCCTGTACTGTGACATCACTGTGTGTATTATCCCTGTACTGTGACATCACTGTGTGTATTATCTCTGTACTGTGACATCACTGTGTATTATTCCTGTACTATAACATCACTGTGTGTATTATCCCTGTACTGTGACATCACTGTCTGTATTATCCCTGTGCTGTGACATCACTGTGTATTATCCCTGTACTGTGACCTCACTGTGTGTATTATTCCTGTACTGTGACATCACTGTGTGTATTATCCCTGTGCTGTGACATCACTGTGTATTATCCCTGTACTGTGACATCACTGTGTGTATTATCCCTGTACTGTGACATCACTGTGTGTATTATCCCTGTACTGTGACATCACTTTGTGTATTATCCCTGTACTGTGACATCGCTGTGTGTATTATCCCTGTACTGTGGCATCACTGTGTGTATTATCCCTGTACTGTGACATCACTGTGTGTATTATCCCTGTACTGTAACATCACTGTGTGTATTATCCCTGTACTGTGATATCACTGTGTGTATTATTTCTGTACTTTGACATCATTTTTTGTATTAACCCTGTACTGTGACGTCACTGTGTGTATTATCCCTGTACTGTGACGTCACTGTGTGTATTATCCCTGTACTGTGACATCACTGTGTATATTATCCCTGTACTGTGACATCACTGTGTACATTATTCCTGTACTGTGACATTGCTGCGTATTATCCCTGTACTGTGACATCACTGTGTATTATCCCTGTACTGTGACATCACTGTCTGTATTATCCCTGTACTGGGACATCACTGTGTATTATCCCTGTACTGTGACATCACTGTGTGTATTATCCCTGTACTGTGACATCACTGTGTATTATCCCTGTACTGTGACATCACTGTGTGTATTATCCCTGTACTGTGACATCACTGTGTGTATTATCCCTGTACTGTGACATCACTGTGTATTATCCCTGTACTGTGACATCACTGTCTGTATTATCCCTGTACTGTGACATCACTGTGTGTATTATCCCTGTACTGTGACATCACTGTGTGTAATATCCCTGTACTGTGACATCACTGTCTGTATTATCCCTGTACTGTGACATCACTGTGTGTATTATCCCTGTACTGTGACATCACTGTCTGTATTATCTCTGTGCTGTGACATCACTGTGTATTATCCCTGTACTGTGACATCACTGTGTATTATCCCTGTACTGTGACATCACTGTGTATTATCCCTGTACTATTACATCTTTGTGTGATTATCCTTTTTCTTTGACATCACTGTTTTTCTCAATATGCTGCTGAAAGTGGTTGCAATAGAGTGGGACCCCAGGATTACGTTACCCCCTAAACTAAAAATGGTGTTATGATGCTTTAGGGGAATATTGTATGAATTCGTTTCTGCTAGGACGTCCTGCTTGAAGAGAGGCAGAAGCAGCTGCGTTATTCACTCTCTGGACACAGAGTTTCTGCAGAGACACCTTAATTATAACTCCTGAGAAAGTTAAAATTCAAATTTAAAAAAAATTGTAATTTTAGAGCAGTTCCTAAACTCAATACTTTACATTTTATTGGTGGGGGGTTGGGTGCGTTTATGAGCCTTTTAAAAAGTCTTGAGCTACTCATGAAAATCTGAGAACAAAATCCAAGCACAACTATAAACCATAAACAGATTTATAAAGCAAAAAAAAAAAAAGTAAAAATTGTCAGAATACAAATGGATATCTTTCATCGACAGATTTCAGGCGCTTACAGTTCAAGCATTTGTCTTCCGAATCCCACCAAGGAATTCCAATGTGTCACACAATTAACATAGAAAATGTATTTTAAACACATCTTTTGTGATACGACAACATCTGGAACTTCTTATACATTCATGAACAATGCAAATGGGATATGCTGCCGTTTAGGCAAATGCATCAATTTTTTTTTTTTGCTTTATTTTATTCAGAGGAGATAGAAAATTTTGAATTGTTGTTTATTCTTTCAGAAGATTAACAGCTATAACCACGTGATGAAATTAGGGCATATGGAGTCAATAAACACAGGCCTCACTGAGGAACACGCTCTGTTAGGTATGGTGGAGATCACCTACTAAGACGGACTCTCTACTGGACTTGATGGGTCCATTCATTGGTGTCCATAGGAGTCAGCCTACTAGTATGTTTATAATGAGTGAAAGGAACACAGAGGAAATCTTATAAGCCCCTATTAAATGGTACCTGTCATTAGTAATAAAAATTAAAGGAGATCTCAAAAAATAACTTAGCCCCTACCCATAGGATAGGGGATACATAGCTGATAGCGGGGAGGTTGACCGCTGGGGTCCCCTGCGATTACCGGGATGGGACCCAGCGCTCAGTGAGGAGGACATGCTTCAGCCAGCACGTGCTCCATCCATTTCTTTTGTTTTTTTTCTTATATATATATATATATATATACAGTATTTTTCGCCGTATAAGACGCACTTTTTCTTCCCCAAAACCAGGGGGGAAAGTTGGTGCGTCTTATATGGCGAATACACACCTATCGCGGCGGTCCCTGCAGCCATCAACGCCCGGGACCCGCGGCTAATACAGGACATCACCGATCACAGTCATGCCCTGTATTAACCCTTCAGACGTGGCGATCAAAGCTGACCGCCGCGTCTGAAGGGAAAGTGACACTAACCCGGCTGCACAGGGAGGGACCTTACCTGCCTCCTCGGTGTCTGCTCTGTGCCGGGATCCCCTACATGGCCGGCGCTCTCCTTCATCGTCATCATGTCGTCGCGCATGCCGCCCGTCATCCAATAGGAGTGGCGTGCGTAGCGGCGTGATGGCGGCGATGGAGAGCGAGGATACCGGGTAGCTGAGACATTCCGGAGCAACGGGGACACCCCAGGGACGTGGCGACAGCGATGGAGGGCGACATCCAGGGCAGCGATGACGAATGGTGACGTTTCCGAGCGGCGGGGACACGTGAGTATTACCTCCTATACCAGTGGTCTTCAACCTGCGGACCTCCAGATGTTGCAAAACTACAACTCCTGGCATCCTAGGAGTTGTAGTTTTGCAACATCTGGAGGTCCGCTGGTTGAAGATCACTGTGACCTATACTTTACATTGTATTCTAGATTTTCCTCATAAAAAATTGGGTGCGTCTTATCTGCCGGAGCGTCCTATAGGGCAAAAAATATCGTAACTGTTTATTTTAAAAAAATAACATTCACATTTTCACATAAGTGCACAATAATAGGGAAAATGAGAAAAGAAATAATAACACTAAATTAAATAAGGGATACAAAAGCAAAACAATAATCCCGATACATGTCTCAACCTATTTTGCAAATAGTTGTACTAGAAGGAACTTAGAATTGTAAATTATGTGTCTGTGACTATTCTTAATAAAGTTAGACCAATTCAATTATTAGCGTAATGAATTAGGGCAGAAAGAAGCTTCTTAAAGGGGTACTCCAGCACTAAGACATCTTATCCCCTATCCAAGGAATAGGGGATAAGATGCCTGATCGCGGGGGTCCCGCCGCTGGGGACCCCCGTCATCTTGCACGCAGCACCCCGTTAGAATCAGTCCCAGGAGCGTGTTTGCTCCGGGTCTGATTACTGGCGATCACGGGGACAGAGCATTGTGATGTCACGGCTTCGCCCCCTCAATGCAAGCCTATGGAAGGGGGCGTGACAGCTGCCACACCCCCTCCCATAGGCTTGCATTGAGGGGGCAGAGCATGATGTCACGAGGGGCGGAGCCGTGACATCACAATTCTGCGTCCCTGTGATCGCCAGCAATCAGACCCGGAGCGAACACGCTCTGGGGACTGATTCTAACGGGGTGCTGCGTGCAAGATCACGGGGGTCCCCAGCGGCGGGACCCCCGCGATCAGGCATCCTATCCCTACTCTTTGGATAGGGGATAAGATGTCTTAGCGCCGGAGTACCCATTTAATAATTACCTGTACTTCATACCAAACTGGTAAATCAGGGACTAGAAATGTAATTCTATATGGGAGTAGTTTGTACAGAGGAGGTAGAGAAGTTGTAATCATCAAGTTCAGTCCAGCTGTCCTTGCGATTTCAGCAGTAAGTGGGGATTAAAGAGGAGAGTAAAAAAAGGAATGAAGACAGAGTAAGGAATGTAGAAGGAAAAATTAAAAGGAGGTAAGAAAAAGAAAAAACATTAGGAAAAGAAAACTAATAACAAGTGGTACCTGCATGAACCTCATCAACCGTCACTTCTATAGGGCATTGGTCTCTTCATCAAGTTCATCCCACGGGCGCCAGATTCTTAAGAATCGGTCAAGAGTATTATCTACACAAGCTGACTGGTACTCCATCCTGCGGATCTCCTTAATTCTATCAATTAGGGCTCTATATGGTGGGGGGTCAGTACAATTCACTCCATTCATTTCTATGGCAGCACTGAAAAGACCCGAGTTCAGCTCTGGAGCATCATCGGCGCTCTCTTAGAATTGAATAGAGCATGTGCCGTCTACTGGGCTACAGTTTGCTACAGTGCTAGATCGGGGAATTAAGAGTTCAATTTACTAAGCCAGTTATTGTTTGGAATTAGAGATGAGCGAAGTAACAGTACTTCGATTCTGCACAAACCTCGCGGCTCAGCGGTTGCTGACTTTAGCCTGCATAAATTAGTTCAGCTTTCAGGAGCACCTGAAAGCTGAACTAATTTATGCAGGCTAAAGTCAGCAACCACCGAGCCGTGAGGTTCATGCAGAATCGAAGTACAGTGACCCCCCCCCCCGACCTATGATGGTCCCTACATATGATCATTTCAAGATACGATGGCCTCTCAGAGGCCATCGCATGTTGAAGATAGCATCAACATACGATGCTTTTGTATGTCGGGGCCATCTCATAAACGGCCATGCGGCAGCGCAGACTGCTTCAGCTGCTGCCGGATAGCCATTTACGGTGCGCCGTGTGCCCCCCCGACGATCACTTACATGTCCTCGGGGGCTCCGGTGCGTCCTCTTCGGAGTCCCCTGCTACACCGGAGCTCGCCTTCAACGACATCACGTTGTCACATTGCGACGTGATGGCAGCAACGGAGAGCGAGGATCCCTGGCAGCAGAGACGTTCCGGAGCGACGGGGACACCCCGGGGACGCGGCGACAGCGATGGAGGGCGACATCCAGGGCAGCAGTGACGGGTCCGGAGCAGCAGGGACACGTGAGTATTACCTCCTATACTTTATAATGCACGGATCCCTCAACATACGATGGTTTCAACAAACGATGGTTCATTTGGAACGGATTACCATCGTATGTTGAGGGACCACTGTACTGTAACTTCCCTCATCTCTATTTGGAATATTGGTATTCTAAAGACAGTGGGGGAGATTTATCAAAACCTGTCCAGTGGAAAAGTTTCTGAGTTGCCCATAGCAACCAATCAGATCGCTTTCAAGAGGCCTTTTCAAAAATAAAAGAAGCGATCTGATTGGTTACTATGGGCAACTCAGCAACTTTTCCTGTAGACAGGTTTTGATAAATCTCCCCTGATGTTTTATTTGCCTCCACCTACGTGTCTGGCATGTCTTCTGCAATACTAAAATCAATCGCACCCCACATTTTATCTGGCCGGACACTTGGCAGGCTGTGCCTCAGGGGAATGGTCACCATCTATCATGACATCTATCGCTGTGCAACCCTCCTCGCTGTGCCTACCCAACCAGAGCAGGATCACCTTGTCATGGAAAGCAAAGGGGTAATAAACAACAGACCCTTCTGTCCTTGGACAGCATAGGATACCTTAAAGGGGTACTCCACTGCCCCCTCCCATAGACTTGCATTGAGGGGGTGTGGTGTGACATCACAAGGGGCATGGGCGTGACGCCACGACCCCCGCCGCCCCCTCCAAGCGTTCAGAACAAAATGTTCTGAACGTTGGGCCAGCAGAGTATCCATTTAAGGCGTCCTTAAGGGGTCTGTTGTTTATTACCCCTTTGCTAGACAAACGCCGAGTGCTGCACAGAGATCGCAGCTGAGACCCCCGCAATCAGACATCTTATCGCCTATCCTTTGGATAGGGGATGAGATGTCTAGGGTCGGAGTACCCCTTTAATAGGAGGCCCATTTTGATATTTGCTATTGGGCCCCCTTTCTTCTATGTACACCCCTTTGTGACAGGCTTTGGAACTACTACCCCCGATCACAGGTGTTTCTCCTGCTGCACTAGCTGGTGTTTCCTGGCTGCCATAGATTGATAGATGCACCAATAATTGGATGTATTTCTTGCCATCATGGATATGAATCGTTTCCTCTTCAGCACCGAACAGAATAAAAATAAAATGTATTTTCCACTGACTCCGTCCTTTGTAACTACAGGTATTTTATAGATCGGTATGAAGAGATTTTTTCTGACTTTTTAAAGCTCGATACAAACTCTACACGGGACTGGGAACAAAAAATAATTCTCCATCAGGAAGGTATTGGCTCTATCTCGATATCTAATAACCCGGATTTACATGCTTTCTTAAGAATCAAACCACTTTGAAACGACTCAATTATTTCTCTATCTAACATCTCGCGAGCATTTCCTATCGGGTCTTCTAGATAATTCAACACACTCTCCTTCTCTCTCTCCGCAGAGTCATTCCAGACTCCATTACTGTTTGCGTTCTAACATCCGAACAGGAAATGAAAAACCGATACAACCTTCCTGCTTCTAATGTCTCAAAATATGTGGATCAAACCGTGGAATCTTAGGCGTTTTAGAAGCTCCGACACACAACCCGGGGGCAAGAATTCTAAGGTTGTGATTGAAAACCAAACCCAACTGTTTCAATGGAATATTTGCATCTTTTATTAGCTGTGTTATAAAGGGTTGGGGGGGGGTGGAGATTCCGATTGGTCTTGAATTGAGTTACCCTGGAAGAACAAGCCATGGCATTGTTTGCAGTCATGTAAAAGTGGTTCAAATTAGATTTCGGAAGGACCATTGATGACTAATCTTAGCTAGCTTTAGGTGGAAGGGGCCGATTTCAGGAAATGCTTACTTCTCTCCCTCTCGGTTTTTTTGTGCCCTGCTTGAGTAGAATTTATTTTCCAGCTAATTCATGCAAATTGATTTTATGGTGAACAAGTTTTCAGTTTCTATCTGCAGAAATGAGTTATTACAGCTGTGTTATAGCTGTGGTAACAGAGAACATATATTTTGAGTATCGGGGGTGGGGGGACTTTTTTTTCCAAAACACACGGCAATGATTTATGTTTTCGTTAGGCCCCAACAACTGCCTGTTGTGCAATGTACCGGCCTCTAGACATCACTAGTTCAGAGAATCGTCAAAAGTGTCAAAAATTTGGGAACAATTTGCAAAAACCAAATTAAACTAATTTTTTGTAAAAAAAAAAGATTTTTGCACAGAAGGCACATGGCAGACAAAACATATACTCTCTTGACACTTTATTAGGTACACTGGTTGAACTGCTCGTTAACACACGGCTGATCATATGGCAGCGGCTCAATGCATTTAGGCAAGTAGATGTGGCCAAGGCAACTTGCTGAAGTTCAGATCAAGCATCATAATTGGGAAGAAAGGGGACTTAAGTGATTTTGGCATGGTTGTTAGTGCCAGACGGGCCGGTCTGAGTGGCATTTTTATGAACAACCATCTCAAGGATTTACAGAGAAGGGTATGAAAAAGAGAAAATATCCAGTCAACGGCAGTTGTGTGAAGGAAAATGCGTTGTTGATGTCAGAGGAGAATGGGCAGACTGGTTTGAGAGGACATAAAGGTAGCAATAACTCAAAAAGCCACGTTATAACCAAGGTATACAAAATACCATGTCTGAACATACGACATGTCCAACCTTAAAACAGATGGGCTATGGCAACAAAGACTACACAGGGTGTCATTCCTGTCAGCTAAGAACAGGAAACTGAGGATACAATTCACACAGGCACCAAAACTGCACAATGGAAGACTGGAAGAACATTACCTGGTCAGATGAGTCTCGATTCCAGCTCTGACATTCAGATGGCAGGGTCAGAATTTGATGTAAACAACATAAAGCATGGATCCCTCCTGCCTTGTATCAGGTTCAGGCTGGTGGTGGTGTAATGGTGTGGGGGACATTTTCTTGTAACATTTTGGGCCCCTTAGTACCAATTGAGCCTAGTATTAACACCACAGCCTACCTGAGTATTGTTACTGACCATGTCTATCCCTTTATGACCACAATAGACCAATCTTCTGATGATACTTCAAGCAGGATAATGCCTCATGTCACATGACATCATCTCATACAATACAATGAGGTCACATGACATCATATCATACAGGACAATGAGGTCACTGGACTCCACAGTCACCAGATCTCATCCAATAGATCACCACTTGGATGTGGTGGAACCGGAGATTCTCATCATGGATGTGCAGCCGACAAATCTGCAACAACTGTGTGATGTCATCATGTCCATAATGAAGGAACTATGTGATGTCATCATGTCCATATGGAGGAACTGTGTGATGTCATCAGGTCCATATGGAGGAACTGTGTGATGTCATCAGGTCCATATGGAGGAACTGTATGATGTCATCATGTCCATATTGAGGAACTGTGTGATGTCATCATGTCCATATGGAGGAACTGTGTGATGTCATCATGTCCATATGGAGGAACTATGTGATGTCATCATGTCCATATGGAGGAACTGTGTGATGTCATCATGTCCATATGGAGGAACTGTGTGATGTCATCATGTCCATATGGAGGAACTATGTGATGTCATCATGTCCATATGGAGGAACTGTGTGATGTCATCATGTCCATATGGAGGAACTGTGTGATGTCATCAGGTCCATATGGAGGAACTGTGTGATGTCATCAGGTCCATATGGAGGAACTGTATGATGTCATCATGTCCATATTGAGGAACTGTGTGATGTCATCATGTCCATATGGAGGAACTGTGTGATGTCATCATGTCCATATGTCCAGTAGCAAAGATGAAAATGGGTTCTCCATGGTGCCAGGTTTTTCCTACTTAGGACAAAAGGGCATTGTATCCACTTATCTCATATCTCTATTTATCTATCTATCTCACATCTATCTATCTATCTCATATCTATCTATCTATCTCATATCTATCTATCTCATATCTATCTATCTATCTCATATCTATCTATCTCATATCTATCTATCTATCTATATATCTATCTCATATCTATCTATCTTTCTCATATCTATCTATCTCTTATCTATCTATCTATCTATCTCATAGCTATCTGTCTGTTTATCTCTCTCATATCTATCTATTTATCATATATCTGTCATTTATCCATGTGTCTATTTTTTGTAGACCTTTAATCTTGCTGTGAAGAACCCCTTTTCTAAAGGCAGCTGCCCCCACCAAGGGTCCTTCTCTTAAAAATGGCCATGTTCATCAGTTTTTGCCTGGGGCGTCTGCAGGGGGTCTGTAGTAATCTGTTGTCTCCATTTAGTCTTCTGCTTCTGGTCTTGTGAACTGTGCTGTACACAAGGATGGGGTTAGATTCCTAAAACCTTTCCATGACCTCTGGCCATAATTTATGACTACTGTGGCTTCACCAGATGACCTCATCCAGCAATACTACATTGTCCCTGTACAGCTGCCCTTTTACGTGGAGTTACATGACACGAGTCCTCTTGGCTTCAATGGCCACCCTTGAGAAAGCCCTGCATACAGCTGGACTGGGACGGCCACAAACATGACAGTATTGAAGAATTTCCAAATGGTTGATGTGAATGTACCGATACCTTCTACTTCTACTATGTTCCATCATTTTATGGTAAGTTTAATGTTGTAAAAGAAGTCCGTGATTTCACACCCATAAAATATAACTTATAATACTATATAATTTGTCATGGTAGATGGATGATGACAGGATGGGCCACTGCTGGACATAGAAGCAAAGGGACCTCATAACAAACATCAAATAGAACCTCTTTTTTGGTACTGGGTTTTGCCACAGGGGCTGATGAACTTGAGAATTTCTGGCCTAGTGACCTGGTTCTCTGAATGACTGCACCTCAGTTCACAGGACACACATGTAGTCACAGCTCCCTGCTCTACATTCAATGTCATAGGCTGCCGGCCACTTCATGCCTGCAGCCTATAAGCTGCTGGAACATGATCTCCGCACTGGTCGGCATTATGATATGACTTCATCACACCTGCCAGAGGAGCCTGTCCCTGCGGCTCACAGACTGAAGGCTAGAAAAGAGATCAGCTCTGTTCATCATGGAAACTGGTAAGAATGGAATCATTGTTTTCTAATTTGCCACAGTAGGGTACTATTAGTACATGGGGGTATGGGGCATACAGGGGTGCATTAGTACCATATGCGGACACAGGGGGCATTATTACCATATGATGGCAAAGGGTATGTTTTTATATATGTGGGTACAGCTGGCATCATCATTGCATAAGAAACATGAGGGTATTGTCACTACATTTGGGCACAAGAGGCTATTATCTTTATGTGGGGGCACCTGGGAACTATTACTATTTGAGGGCACTGAGGGATTATCACTATATGGGGCAATTTTGTTATTAAAATGTTATTATATGGGACATGGAAGAATATTACTATATGGGTAAAATACTAAATTGGCGGCTCACCTCTCCCGGACACCCACACCTGCGTTCGGATTAACCGGTAGTGCTTCCGGACCAAACGGTATCACAAAGAAGGAAAGGATCCAGCGCAGGATGAAGTCAAACAGGAACTTTATTGAAGATCCCATGGATGGCACAGTAAAAACCAACGCGTTTCGGGTCAAGCTGGACCCTCAGTCATGACGTTGGTTTTTACTGTGCCATCCATGTGATCTTCAATAAAGTTCCTGTTTGACTTCATCCTGCACTGGATCTTTTCCTTCTTTGTAATATTACTATATGGGGCACAGGGAGCATTGTTGATTAGTGGGTTTACTGATAAGGCATTATTTGTGAGCAGGATCACAGTTGGGGGCCTTTATTAATGTGAACATTTTTCTTACTGTATGGTACATTAACAGGGGCAACAAACTCTGCGGAGACGAGTCACAGTTAGGAGAAGTCATCATTGCGGTTTGGGACAGATTGCAAAGAAAAGGGAAAATGGGCGACTCTGATCAGAAAAGACGTCACCTGTGAGTCACCGGATGTAACTGTAATCACTTGTACGGCTGCAGATCTCCCACATAGTACTAGTATCTACTGCAATATGCTCATTGAATGAGGGGAATATCAGTTATGTTACAGAGACACTCTCTGATCAGGAGAACGAGCAGGGATAAGCACTTTTTTTTTTAGGGGGGGAGAGTTCAAAACTTGTGACTCATGCCCCAGTTCTTTTTAGATCTTAACAACACTCCTGGGTACCAGCCTCTCAATAAATCTGGCACCCGTGTGGCAGCCCCAAAAATCTAATTCATCTCAGAGCTGGCATGAAGTTCCTATATAATTTGTGTAAAAATTTGCCACTTTTTTACTTCGCCATGCCCCCTTGTTTTTTTTCCCCCGTTCATGTCTTCCTCTTGGCTCTTTGACTAATGCTCTCCTACCTTGTAGATTCTACACCAGGCATAGGCAACCTTTGGCACTGCAGATGTTTTGGACTATATCTCCCATGATGCTTTGGCAGCTGCATCTGCAGTGCCGAAGGTTGCCTATGCCTGTTCTACACAAAGGACAGCCCTGCAAAGGTCCTTACCTCCCAGCTATAAGGGATGAAAACAACCAGGACTGAGCCTCCCCTTTTCATCGGCTGCATAGTAGGTCCCATGAAATGAAGAATTGTCTAACATTATAGAAACACACCTGGGTGTGCAAAATCATCATGTTATACAAAGATAATGGTTCCCTTTCCTATGGTGCTACATGGGCATAAACTTTTTGAACTCATATACAATGGTCTTATGGGTAAGAGTAAAAACTACAGCCGTCACGCCACCTCCCATAGACTTGCATTGAGGGAGCGGGGTGTGACGTCATGAGGGGGCAGGGCTATTACATCACGAGCTCCCGGCGCTGGCTGCAGCGTTCGGAACAGTTTTTTCCAAACGCTGAGCACCCCTTTAATGTTAGTCAGCGATGGACATATCTTGTGGGCACTGTCTACTTTGATCTTGTGGGCACTGTCTGCTACCCAAGAGTTTGAGTAGGTTGTTCATCTGTAACACACAGCCAAATTCTGGAATCAGAGATAACTTTAATTCTTGTAGCTTAATCCTTTAAATGCTGTGTTGAATATCGACCATGACATCTAAGGTGTTTGACATACAGTATGTTGTAGGACTCTCTGTCAGGCCATCTTTACCCCACAACATGATCACGGGGATCTGATGGGTTTCCATTACGCTGATCGCATTACTAAAGAATAGAGGCTTCTGAAATTAAAGTTGTAAGGCCTAAATGGGTCGCCCCACATTAGAAAAAAAGATTTGATTTTCAGTTTTTGTTTTTTCAAAAACCCCACCACTTTTTTCCATATCTAGTATTGAAATTCTGCCCCTTGAATGAGGATACTGCAATGTCAGAAACAATTTTTTACTCACCTTACCCATTCCACTATCCCAGCCACAGCTCATATTGACATTTTGGCTACCAAACACTTCCTCCACTGGCCCTGATTCCAATCGTGTTCTTGAGGGATCCAGCCACATCTCTCAGTGGGATCATGTTCCCAGGCAGCAGGCACTGCCAATGACATCATTCTTGGTGGTTCAAGGTTTGTTCCATCCTGGCTCTTGTTTGCTTGTTTCCAATATTTGGTTTGATGCCTGAAATTGACCCATACCTTCTTGAACTTGGGGTTCCCTTGACTGTACATCAGTCTAGTCAAAGTCAAAAAGATCACAGCTTTGAGGAACCACATCTCAGGTACCTGACTTAAACCTTTGCACAAGAGTACCACTGTTTTTGAGAAATATACAAACCCTTTATTTCCTATCCTGGACAACCCCTTCAATATATTTTTTATCAAACTTGAGCAGGTGTTCCAAGCACTGATTATTATTCTCTGCGTCTCAATCAGTCACCGACTACAGGAAAATTGCTCTTGTTTTCCTAAACATAAAGTTATTATTCTGAGCCTGGAGTGGACACGGATCACTGCCCAGGTAAAAGCTGGCAATTAAGTTAATATTTTTGAACCATTAGATTTTACTACGACGCATTATAGACCAAACAAACAGGGGAAGGTCGTTCACCGCTGCGTCAGTGTAAAGATATACGGCATGTTAATGTTTAACACGACATAGCAGGTAGATGTTTCCACCTTAAATCTGATGAATATGACATAAAACAAGACTCGCATGATGAGTAGACTCCATTTGTACTCTTAATCGTATTTCTTTCAGAACATATGTTTGCCAGTGGCACATACAAAAGAGAAAGTGATCTTATGGGGAAATTTTGAATAAGTGCAATGTCCTGATACTGCATCTCCCAACTACTAAATAGTAAAGGTGTCAGGTGGCTGAGGAGTTAATATCTGTAAACTTACCATTTCACATGCACTACTGAGGTATTACTGCTGTGGAAGAGTTCCATAGAATGTCAGATAAGAACCATTCAGCCCATATTGTCTGCCCAATATTCTGAATACAGTGACCCCCCGACCTATGATGGCCCGACATATGATCAAATCGACATACGATGGCCTCTCAGAGGCCATCGCATGTCGATGTCAGCATCGACATACAATGCTTTTTTATGTCGGGGCCATCGCATTAAGTGCTATCCGGAAGCACAAAATGCTTAAGCTGCTGCCGGATAGCAGCTTAATGTTCCCCGTGTGGTGCAGTAAGTATTACTTACCCCTCCACGATGCTCCGGGGTGCCCTCCGGGTCAAGCGCTGGTCTTCCGGTGTCTTCTCGGCCCTCTCCGATGACGTCAATACGCTGCTGCGCACGTCATCCAATAGGAATGGCGTACGCAGCGGCGTAATGATGTCACTACGCAGGCCCAGGAAGGCCTTGCGGAAGACAGCAGAGGACCGGGGAAGACAGCGGAGGACCGGAGAAGACCAGGAGAGCCCAGCGGAGGCCCGGGGTCACCATCGGGAGCGGCGGGGACACCATCGCGAGCGGCGGGGACAGGTGAGTACAGCTTCCTATACTTTACATTGCACGAATCCCTCAACATACGATGGGTTCGACAAACGATGGCTCGTTTGGAACGAATTACCATCGTATGTTGAGGGACCACTGTACTATGAATAGTTCCTGACCCTATCTTATATGAAGGATATCCTTATGTCTATCCTTCTCTTATATGAAGGATAGCCTCATTCCTATGCCTATCTTATATGAAGGATAGCCTTATGTCTATCCCTATCTTATATATATATATATATATATACACATATATATATATATACAGTGGGGATCAAAAATGTGGGCACCTCAGGTAAAAATTTGCATTAATGTGCATAAAGAAGCCAAGGAAAGATGGAAAAATCGCCAAAAGGCATCAAATTACAGATTAAACATTCTTATAATATGTCAACAAAAGTTAGATTTTATTTCCATCATTTACACTTTCAAAATAACAGAAAACAAAAAAATGGCTTCTGCAAAAGTTTGGGCACCCTGCAGAATTGATAGCATGCACTGCCCCCTTTGCAAAGCTGAGACCTGCCAGTGTCATGGATTGTTCTCAATCATCATCTGGGAAGACCAGGTGATGTCAATCTCAAAGGTTTTAAATGCCCAGACTCATCTGACCTTGCCCCAACAATCAGCACCATGGGTTCTTCTAAGCAGTTGTCTAGAAATCTGAAACTGAAAATAGTTGACGCTCACAAAGCTGGAGAAGGTTATAAGAAGATAGTACAACGTTTTCAGATGTCAATATCCTCTGTTCGGAAGAAATAGCAGTCATCATGAACAGTGGAAGTTAAAGCAAGATCTGGAAGACCAAGAAAAATATCAGACAGAACAGCTCGCAGGATTGTGAGAAAAACAATTCAAAACCCACATTTGACTGCACAATCCCTCCAGAAAGATCTGGCAGACACTGGAGTTGTGGTACACTATTCCACTATAAAGAGATACTTGTACAAATATGGTCTTCATGGAAGAGTCATCAGAAGAAAACCTCTTCTACGTCCTCACCACAAAAATCTGCCTTTGAACTTTGCAAATGAACATATAGACAAGCCTGATGCATTTTGGAAACAAGTTCTGTTGACCAATGAGGTTAAAATTGAAATTTTTGGCCGGAATGAGCAAAGGTACGTTTGGAGAAGAAGGGGAACAGAATTTAATGAAAAGAACCTCTGTCCAACTGTTAAGCATGGGGGTGGATCAATCATGCTTTGGGGTTGTATTGCAGCCAGTGGCACAGGGAACATCTCACAAGTAGAAGGAAAAATTGATTCAATAAAATTTCAGCAAATTTTGGATGCTAACTTGATGCCATCTGTGAAAAAGCTGAAGTTAAAGAGAGGATGGCTTCTACAAATGGATAATGATCCTAAACACACCTCGAAATCCACATGGGATTACATCAAGAGGCGTAAACTGAAGGTTTTGCCATGGCCTTCACAATCTCCTGACCTCAACATAATGGAAAATCTATGGATAGACCTTAAAAGAGCAGTGCGTGACAGACAGCCCAGAAACATCAAAGAACTGGAAGACTCTTGGCTGGCTACAAAAAGTGTTTACAAGCTGTGATACTTGCCAAAGGGGGCAGTACAAGATATCAAATCTGCAGGGAGCCCAAACTTTTGCAGACGCCATTTTTTTGTTTTCTGTTATTTTGAAAGTGTAAATGATGGAAATAAAATCTAACTTTTGTTGACATATTATGAGAATGTCCAATCTGTAATTTGATGCCTTTTGGAGATTTTTCCATCTTTCCTTGGCTTCTTTATGCACATTAATGCAAATTTTTACCTGGGGTGCCCAAACTTTTGATCCCCACGGTAAAAGATAGCCTTATGCCGATCCTTATCTTATATGAAGGATAGCCTTATTCCTATGCCTATTTTCTATGAAGAATAGCCTTATGCCTATCCCTATCTTATATATGAAAGATGGCTTTATTCCTATGCCTATCTTATATGAAGAATAGCCTTATGCATATCCCTATTCTATATGAAGGATAGCCTTATGCATATCCCTATTCTATATGAAGGATAGCCTTATGCATATCCCTATTCTATATGAAGGATAGCCTTATGCATATCCCTATTCTATATGAAGGATAGCCTTATGCATATCCCTATTCTATATGAAGGATAGCCTTATGCATATCCCTATTCTATATGAAGGATAGCCTTATGCCTATCCCAATGCATGCTTAAACTCCTTCACTGTATTTGCAGCTACCACTTCTACAGGAAGGCTATCCCCAGGGCTGGTGCAAGGATTTTTCAAATCAACTGGTGCCAGAAAGTTATACAAATTTGTAAATGACTTCTATAAAAAAAAAATATTATCAGCTGCTGTATGCTCCAGAGGAACTTGTGTAGTTCTTTTCAGTCTGACCAAAGTGCTCTCTGCTGACACTTCTGTCCGTGTCAGCCACTGTCCGGAGCAGGAGAGGTTTGCTATGGGGATTTGCTCCTGCTCTGGACAGTTCCTGACACAGACAAAGGTGTCAATAGAGAGCACTGTGGTCAGACAGAAAAGAAGAGCTCAACTTCCTCTGAAGCATACAGAAGCTGACAAGTACTGGAAGGATTAAGATTTTTTATAGAAGTAATTTACAAATCTGTTTAACTTTATAGAGCCAGTTGATATGAAAAAAAATGTTTTCCATCAAAGTACCCCTTTAAGGCGAATGGCTTAAACCGTAAGGCCAGGCAATTGTAACGTCCTCACTTTGTCATCACCGCGATCTTGACTGATTGTGGTGCAGAAAGGGTGAAACTGAATCAAACGTTTCTCCTATCCTTAATTGTCAGCTTTAAAAATCTTGGCATGTAAGGGAACCTATACTCTTTAAAGGAAACTTGTCATCACTTTCATGCTGCCTAACCCACCAGTCCTCGGTGGCTTCAGCCTGCCTCACTGGCATTGATTGATAGATTTTTACCTATAACCCTGTACTTCTCAACCAGTATACCTCCAGCTGTTGGAAAACTACAACCCTCAGCATGCCCGGACAGCCTTTGCCTGAAGGCACCCTGGTTTGGAAACACTACTATAACGAAAAGGAAAATAATCAATCAGGGCAGGTGGGGGGGGAGCCACAGTGGACCGCCCTAATGACTCTTGGTACCCTAATGATAATAGGATCCCTGTAGTGTGTGTATCATTTTGAATATTATTCAGAATATTAGACCCCCCTATCATAATTAATACAAAATTCTAGAGGTCACTTTGAAGTCCAAGTAAATACATTTCCGCTGCATCCTCAAACTTAAATGGTTATGGAACTTCTTGGCAACTCCTAATATTCTAATAATACAGGGTGGGCCATTTATATGGATACACCTTAATACACACATCATCATGTAGGCCACTGGATATTCGAAATTGCTACATGATGATGTGTTTCCCTCTTTCTGCACTGAAGCTGGCATGTTCCCTGAGTTTTCCAGCAAGATGTTGACCACCACATTATGGGTGTCAGGTCCGAGCATTCCTAGATGAACAGTTTCCTAGAAAGTGGATTGGTCATCGTGGGCCAGTTGAATGGCCCCCAAGGTCTTCCGATCTGACCCCCTTAGACTTTTATCTTTGGGGTCATCTGAAGGCAATTGTCTATGCTGTGAAAATACGAGATGTGCCGCACCTGAAACTACGGATACTGGAAGCCTGTGCTAGCATTTCTCCTGCGGTGTATATAGTAGTATATAGCAGTGTATACGGATACTGGAAGCCTGTGCTAGCATTTCTCCTGCGGTGTTGCTATCAGTGTGTGAAGAGCGGGAGAAGAGGGTTGCATTGACAATCCAACACAATGGGCAGCACATTGAACACATTTTATAAGTGGTCAGAAACTTGTAAATAACTCATGAAAGAATAAAGTTACGTTTTTCTTGTGAAATTCTCAATAAGTTTAATGTGTCACATGACCCTCTTCCTATTGAAAAAACAAAAGTTGGATTCAAAATGGCCGACTTCAAAATGGCCACCATGGTCACCACCCATCTTGAAAAGTTTCCCCCCTCACATATACTAATGTGCCTAAAACAGGAAGTTAATGTTACGCCTAGCGCTCCGGGTCCCCGCTCCTCCCCGGAGCGCTCATGGCGTCTTTCTCCCTGCAGCTCCCCGGTCAGTTCCGCTGACCGGGAGCGCTGCTCTGTCATGGCCGTTGGGGATGCGATTCGCACAGCGGGACGCGCCCGCTCGCGAATCGCATCCCAGGTCACTTACCCGTTCCCGTCCCCTGCTGTCATGTGCTGGCGCGCGCGGCTCCGCTCTCTAGGGCGCGCGCGCGCCAGCTCCCTGAGACTTAAAGGGCCAGTGCACCAATGATTGGTGCCTGGCCCAATTAGCTTAATTGGCTCCCACCTGGTCCCTGACTATATCTAACCTCCTCCCATGCACTTCCTTGCCGGATCTTGTTGCCCTTGTGCCTAGTGAAAGCGTTTTGTGTGTTTAATAACCTGTGTACCAGTACTTCTGCTATCACCCTGACTACGAACCTTGCCGCCTGCCCCCGACCTTCTGCTACGTCCGACCTTGCTTCTGTCTACTCCCTTGTACCGCGCCTATCTTCAGCAGCCAGAGAGGTGAGCCGTTGCTAGTGGATACGACCTGGTCACTACCGCCGCAGCAAGACCATCCCGCTTTGCGGCGGGCTCTGGTGAAAACCAGTAGTGTCTTAGAACCGGTCCACTAGCACGGTCCTCGCTATCCCTCTCTGGCACAGAGGATCCACCTCCTGCCAGCCGGCATCGTGACAGTAGATCCGGCCATGGATCCCGCTGAAATTCCTCTGCCAGTTGTCGCTGACCTCCCTACGCTGGTCGCCCAGCAAGCTCGTCAGATCGCCCAGCAGTCGCAACAGATAGCGCAACAAGATCACCAGCTGTCGTACTTGACCACCATGACACAGCAACTCCAGTCACAACTACAGCAAGTACAGTCGCAGCTACAGCAGCAACAACCATCTCCTCCGCCAGCTCCTGCACCCCTTCCGCGGCGAGTGGCCGCTCCTAGCCTCCGCCTGTCCTTGCCGGACAAATTTAATGGGGACTCTAAGTTTTGCCGTGGCTTTCTTTCGCAATGTTCCTTGCACTTGGAGATGATGTCGGATCAGTTTCCTACTGAAAGGTCTAAGGTGGCTTTCGTAGTCAGCCTTCTGTCTGGAAAAGCCCTGTCATGGGCCACACCGCTCTGGGACCGCGATGACCCCGTCACTGCCTCTGTACACTCCTTCTTCTCGGAAATTCGAAGTGTCTTTGAGGAACCTGCCCGAGCCTCTTCTGCTGAGACTGCCCTGCTGAACCTGGTCCAGGGTAATTCCTCCGTTGGCGAGTACGCCATACAATTCCGTACTCTTGCTTCTGAACTATCCTGGAATAATGAGGCTCTCTGCGCGACCTTTAAAAAAGGCCTATCCAGCAACATTAAAGATGTCCTGGCCGCACGAGAGACTCCTGCTAACCTGCATGAACTCATTCATCTAGCCACTCGCATTGACATGCGTTTTTCTGAGAGGCATCAAGAGCTCCGCCAGGAAAAAGACTTAGATCTCTGGACACCTCTCCCACTGTCTCCACTGCAATCTGCGCCTAGGCCTCCCGCCGAGGAGGCCATGCAAGTGGATCGGTCTCGCCTGACCCTGCAAGAGAGGAATCGCCGTAAGGAAGAGAATCTTTGTCTGTACTGTGCCAGTACTGAACATTTTTTGGTGGATTGCCCAATCCGTCCTCCACGTCTGGGAAACGCACGCTCGCACCCAGCTCTCGTGGGTGTGGCGTCTCTTGATGCCAAGTCGGCTTCTCCACGTCTCACGGTGCCTGTTCGGATTTCTACTTCAGCCAGCTCTCCCCTCTCAGCCGTGGCCTGCCTGGACTCTGGAGCTTCTGGGAATTTTATTCGGGAGTCCTTTGTGAATAAATTCCGCATTCCGGTGACCCGTCTTGTCAAGCCACTCCACATTTCCGCGGTCAACGGAGCCAGGTTGGATTGCACCGTGCGTTACCGCACGGAGCCCCTCCTAATGTGCATCGGACCTCATCACGAGGAAATTGTATTTCTTGTCCTTCCTAATTGCACTTCTGAAGTTCTCCTTGGACTACCCTGACTTCAACACCATTCCCCAACCCTGGATTGGTCCACTGGGGAGATCAAGAGTTGGGGTCCCTCTTGTTCCAAGGACTGCCTTCAACCGGTTCCCAGTACTCCCTGCCGTGACCCTGTGGTTCCTCCTGTATCCGGTCCCCCTAAGGTCATTAAGGACTCTGCCTGCCACAGGAAATGCCCCTCCCCCCCTCCCAGTCCCATCAGGCAAGCTTCTGTGTCCCCTCATGGCCCTCGTCCTGGTGTCACACTGCCCCGTGCCAGGTCTCGCCCTCTGCCCTCTCTCCCCATTCCTACTCCTGCGGTTCTGCCTGCCGTTGAGGAATCCCTCCATCCTTTCCCGGTGTCCTCATCCCAGGGGAGGCAGTTACCGGACAAAGAGAAGGGGAGACCTAAGGGGGGGGGTACTGTTACGCCTAGCGCTCCGGGTCCCCGCTCCTCCCCGGAGCGCTCATGGCGTCTTTCTCCCTGCAGCTCCCCGGTCAGTTCCGCTGACCGGGAGCGCTGCTCTGTCATGGCCGTTGGGGATGCGATTCGCACAGCGGGACGCGCCCGCTCGCGAATCGCATCCCAGGTCACTTACCCGTTCCCGTCCCCTGCTGTCATGTGCTGGCGCGCGCGGCTCCGCTCTCTAGGGCGCGCGCGCGCCAGCTCCCTGAGACTTAAAGGGCCAGTGCACCAATGATTGGTGCCTGGCCCAATTAGCTTAATTGGCTCCCACCTGGTCCCTGACTATATCTAACCTCCTCCCATGCACTTCCTTGCCGGATCTTGTTGCCCTTGTGCCTAGTGAAAGCGTTTTGTGTGTTTAATAACCTGTGTACCAGTACTTCTGCTATCACCCTGACTACGAACCTTGCCGCCTGCCCCCGACCTTCTGCTACGTCCGACCTTGCTTCTGTCTACTCCCTTGTACCGCGCCTATCTTCAGCAGCCAGAGAGGTGAGCCGTTGCTAGTGGATACGACCTGGTCACTACCGCCGCAGCAAGACCATCCCGCTTTGCGGCGGGCTCTGGTGAAAACCAGTAGTGTCTTAGAACCGGTCCACTAGCACGGTCCTCGCTATCCCTCTCTGGCACAGAGGATCCACCTCCTGCCAGCCGGCATCGTGACAGTTAATATCACCAACCATTCTCATTTTATTAAGGTATATCCATATAAATGGCCCACCATGAATTCTAATATATTCTAACTATCTTATATTATGCAATTTTTATTATTATTATTCTACTTTTCTTATTTTATTTTAAAAAAAATGTTATAAAACATTTTACAAACAAAAGAGATCAATACAGACAATAAAGGTCAAGGGGGAGATAAAATAATATAACCATAGTATGAGGAGCAGACAATCAATTAGCTTAAAATCTGGAAAGGAGATCAAAATGGGTATACAAGGAACATAGCATCAATGGTGTGTGGAAATGACAGTCCTAGAATTTTCTATGAGTGAAAACAAAACAAAACATCTCCTCCCATAATGACTCACTAAACCAACCCCCGCCCCCCGCCCCCCACCCTACCACACACTAGCGCATGGAGCATTACCCCTTGCCAAAAGGCCATGCTCCACACCATAGCTCCTCCTTTGACTCTCAGGGGATTCTGTAGTGTGCTACAAAGCAAGAATGAAATCGGTGAACCAGCTTAGTCATCAGGTAAACAAAGCGCCCCGAGAGTACCTCAAAGAGCCTCCATACTGTATCACATGGTAAACCTGGATGGGCAAAAAATGTCCGCAATTCCCCGAGAGTCGAAGTGAGTCACGATAAAGGATTTCCATTTCTGGAAAAAAACGTTTAGTGCCTGAATCCCGATGACGTTCAACATACAACCTGTCCACCCCTAGAAACACTTTCAGTTGAGAAACCAGCATCGGCAAATCTGGAGTCCAACCATTTGGCAGCATAGTGCTACTCAGAGAATCACATGAATAAAACGTGGAATCTTCCTCCTCTGCCCCTCACCCCCCTTCAGCGGGCGCAATTGATTAAACAAAAAGGACTATGGCGTGAAAGGTAGAATCACCCGCCAATGATCCCAAATATAGGTCTGTATCAGTCGTCAATAATCTGCCGTGACCGAACACTCCCAGACCCCATGTTAAAGATTGGTGAGTGGGGCTCTACACTTGGGGCAATCAGTAATCTTGTCAGGGAAGAAGGGGAAAGGCCAAATGTTAAAACCATATAAGGTCACATGTGCCATCTTAAAATAGGCTTCCCTCCATCTTTCATTTATAACATTTTTGCGTACCGCCTCCCAACCCGCCAGGATGAGGTCTGTAATGTCATCATCCTCTCTCCCATGTACGAAAAATCCGTAAAGGGCCAAGATAGATGCCCTTCCAGGGTTCTAGCCTATGATCTCTTCTAGGGCGTGTGTCTGTGCTTCCCGCGTAAGGTACCTCAGTCGAAAAAAAACAAAAGGTGTAGACCTGATTGGCATACAGGAAGTGAGAGTGAGGGAGCCCAAAGGAACTTAGAATCTCTCCTGGAGTGAGCAACCTATGGGTATCCCTATGTATGAGGTCCCCCATTGTCATTATACCTGCCCTGCAGGAACTCTGGATGGTCAAGTAAGGGCAATTTCTTGGAGAGAAGAAATGGGAGGCCAAAAACCTTCCGTATATCCTTCCATGCTACAATCGTATCGCATAGCAGCATCAAGCTTTTGATCCCTGCCGGCAGTCTAGCGTAAGCAGTATGCAGCAGCGCCCGTAAAGACCAGGGGGCAGCAAACGCCATTTCCACTCTTATATTAGAAAAGAAGGAAGACCCATGAAGCCAGTCCCTTACGTGTCGGAGCAGGCAAGCCAAATTATAGCCCCTTACATTCGAGAAGTTGAGTCCCCCCTCTGCCTTGCATAACATGAGTTTCTGTAAGGCAAAGCGAGGGCGTTTGCCTTACCATAAAAAGTGTTGAAAAGCTGAGATGAGTCGTCTAACATCCTCATGTTTCAACAATAGTGGGAGTGTCTGCAGGGGAGATAGCAAGCGCGGGAAACTAATCATCTTGATCAATTGGCAGCGACCAAGGAAAGATAACAGCCGGCGGTTCCCATCTGGTCAGCTCTGCAAAGATGCGCTTAAAAAGGGGCACATAGTTCAGCGCATAAAGTGTGCCAGGCATCTTACCTATGTGTATACCTAGATATGTGATGAAAGAGGGGGCCACCGCTACTCCCATCGGGCCCACATCCAGCAACCATCTTGGAGAGGATGTTACCCGGGGCAAAAGCATGCTTTTAGCCGCATTAATCTTATATCCCGTAAAACCTCCCAAATAAAAGAGGAAGTCCAGGGTTTTGGGGACATCCTCCCTTGGATTACTAAAATAATAAAGAACATCGTCCGCAAACATTGACAGTTTAACTTCCTGAGACCCCGATATATATCAGAGGAGAGTAAAGCCCGTGCCAGGGGCTCGATCGCTAGATCGAACAACAGGGGCAATAAAGGGCATCCCTGGCGCGTGCCCTTAGCTAAGGAAATAGGGGCGGAAAGAATACCCGGGGTATACACTTTAGCTGTGAGGCCATCATATAATCCCGCCAAAAAGGAGCTAAATCTGCCCTTGATCCCAAACTTGTTCAGCACCAGCCCCAGCCAGTCCCAATGAACATTATCAAATGCTTTCTCTGCATCAAGCGTTAGTAGGGCAGGGTGGGATCCCGACTGAGACTGGCAGTGATAGCCATCCATGACGGCCAGAACTTTCTAATGTCCGTGACAGTTTAGCAGCAGAAGATATAACCCCAGTTTGCAGAATTTCATTAAAGTAGATGGTTAAAGGGGGGTACAACTTGATCCAGTAGGGGTTTGAAAAATTCACCAGGATAACCATCTGGTCCTGGCGCTTTGCCATTAGCAAGGGACCGAATAGCTGCCGCAACCTCCTCCTCCATTACTACCGCATTGAGCTCCTGATGCTGGTCGTCAGTCAGTCTTGGTAGTGTGAGGCCTTCCAGAAATCTCGCCCCTTCATCAGTAGGTGCAGGGGGTAAGAATAGAGGTCAGTATAATAAGAGCCCAAAACAGCATTAAGGGAGTGTGGTTCATGCCTGATGTGATACTGATGGTCCCTCAATGCCAATACATGCACAGGCACATAAGCTCCCTTTGCAATCCGATGGAGAAGACGGCCAGCTTTGTTGCCCTGCCTAAAGAGATCAGCCTCAAAGTGTGATCTATAAATTGTCTCCTTCCTTTCAAACCATTACTCGTAGGCTGCTCGCTCCTCTGACCATTTAAGTTTGTAAGCCGGATGGGGGTGGCAAGAAAATTTGAATAGGCCTCCGATAAAGCTACACTTGCCATTGCGTGACCCTCCAGAGTTTTACGTTTGAGCGTATTGCTATAGGACATGATCTTTCCCCGTAAAATAACCTTCGTGATTTCCCAATACAGGGTGCGATTGTCCCCATGTGCCGCATTGTTCTTCTGAAACTCCAGCCACCAACCCCTCAGACGCTCTCTGAAAAAGTCATCCTTGGTCAGATAGGACCGGAAACACCACAGAAAGTCCGAGCCCTTCGGGCATGAAAGCATGAGCTCCAGAACAATCGGTGCATGGTCCGAAATGACAAGATCCTGGATATTCACTGTGCGCAAATGGGAGTACATCAGAGGACTGACCAAGAAATAGTCAATGTGAAACCAAGATGCGGGTGAGAAGTATGCGTACTCACGGTCATCTGGGTGAAGGTGACGCCAAGAGTCTAGTAAACCTGTTTTAGTCAAAAAAGGGGGGAGGACCTTGTCACTCTGATGTACAGTCTTGGGTGGCAAGGCGGAGCTGCTATGGTCCACAAGTGGATTAATCACCAAACTTAAGTCGCCCACCAGGAGCATCAGTGGTCCAGCTGTGCGGTTAACAGTATCTACTAGAGAGTGAAAAAAAGAATTATTATCACTATTCGGGGCATAGACATTGTAAACGCTATACGCATTGCCATAATGTTCAAACTGAATATGAGAGAACAGACCCTCAGCATCGTGATCATGTGAGAGCAAATGGTGAGTAAAAGACTTATGGATTAGCGTCAGCACTCCAAATTTGCCATTGTCTGCCAGGCTTCCCAGAACCCTGCCCACCCACAACTTCTGCATTCTTTGAAAGTCTGGTTCTGCAAGATGTGTTTCCTGTAGAAGGACAATGTCGGGATGCAGACATTTCAGAAAACGCAGAACCATCATGCGCTTCTGAGGGGAGTGTAGCCCCTTAACATTCCATGTTACAATTCTACACATGATGTTCCAAACACCCTTCCTGACACCAGGGGGAAGGGGAGGGTACAAAGTCAGGTGAGGTAACTCTAGAGAGGGGGATAAGGAAACATACAGAGACTAGAATAGGGGACAATGAGATGACAAGATCTGATAGAGATCCCGGATGTGGAGGAGCAGATAGAGGTGAGCCACTGGGCAGGGGAGCCGGGAGGGAGAAACAAACAGGGAGGAAACCCAGAAAAACACAAAGAAAAGGAAAAAAACTGACAAGAAAACCCTGGAAAACAACACCACCTAAGGTGCCATAAAGGCTGTTCTTAAGTGGATAATGGACTTCACTTTTTCGGCCACGTGAGGAAACAGAACCCCTGCCCCGCACCCCTATGTGTGCCGGAAAAACACCTAGACAGGCTGGAGTTGACAGTAAGATTATAAACTGCCCAGGCATCACTAAGAAGATATTAAGAACTACAAATGAAACTGAGAACAATCCCCAACCTATTCACAATAGCATTTTTTGGAAAATGGACTGAGGATGTAGATAAACAGATAAATGCCCAGCCCGGATTTCCTCCCAACAATAGCGACACCATACAGAGATATGTAAGCGGGGGATCCGCTAGGTAATAGTGGAAAACAGCTATCTCAGTATACTATAGTGCAGTGCAACCAAAAGTCTAAGAACCCCTGAGGGAAGAGAACAACACAACACATTTAACAAAAATATACAGTCCGGTGATGAAGAGCTGCTGCTTCTGCTTCTGCTGCGCCTGCTAGTTGACTAGTGGCGCTTCCATGAGTCCCTTGGTGATCTTGTACAGCTTCCTTTGCACCTAGGCGGGTGAGATGCGGTGTCATCTCTGCCTCTCGGAGAGTGTGAGCGAGCGAGCGGGTGCAACAAGCCAACTCCTGCAGTATCTCTTGTAGAGCTGCTTCCACTGGTGTTTTGTAGGAGGAGAAGGTGCCATCAGAGTGAAACACCTTCAGGGTTGCAGGATACTGAAGCTGAAAACGTTTCTTAGTTTTAAACAATTCAGTACAGACTTTGCTGTAAGCTCTTTTGCATTTGGCCACATCCGCGGAGAAGTCCTCGAAGATCAGCACCTTCCGATTACGAAAATTGAGCGGTGAAGTGCGGCAGCGGTAGGCCCTTAGGATCTCCTTCTTGTTGTGGTAATCAAGTAGTTTCAGGATAACCTGCCATGGGCGAGACGATTCAGCATGAGGGGACAGGGAGGCAGTAGTAGAAGGGGCCCGGCCCATGCAATGTGCTATTTCAACTCTGCATTTATGCTGGAGGCTCAAGGTCTTGGGCAGGTCACTCTCGCAGAAGTCCTGCAAATCCACTTAAAAAAGAGACTCACTGACCCCAACTAGGCGTAAATTCTTTCGTCACGAGCGGTTTTCTAGATCTTCCAACTTTTCCTTGACATAGCAGAGATCAGTTTCATTTTGTCGCAGCCGAGTGGCCAAACCGCTATTTTCCTCTTCCAGTGCTATGATCCTTTGTTCCGCCTCATCCAGCCTTCCCGCCTGGGCACCAAGATCCACCTGGAGCTGTGTTAAAGTGACATAGCCCGCTGCCAGCATTTGAATCAGTGGGGGTAGACACTGAAATATCTGGTGCGCCCGGCAAGGGCAGTATTTGGAGAGGCCCCGGTTGTGCCGGCGTCCCCCTCGTCCTGGGTGAATAAAGGCTGACTAGTAGTAATCTCCATGGCTGAGTCTGTACAGGTGGCTGCCCCGGGAGTGAAACAGCAGGAGCAGAATGCGGCTGGGGGGCCCAAGCATTGGGACCCCTTATTCAGGAACTTCTCCATAAAAGCCCAATGAGTCTCAGTGGGTTGGGACAAGAAAGTCACTTCATGATGGCCCCCTTGCAGATCTGAGGGAGAAGGGCACCTCCTGGGTTATATAAAGCTGATAAGGAGTTATAAGAGTTCCCTTATAAGTGTCGGACCTGGTGGCCGCAAGGAGGACCGTGGGTGAGCTGGTCTGTTGAGCCCTGGAAAGGAGGTACAGGGGGGGCTGGTAATGGTGGTACTGAGTCCTGGAGCCCCAGCTGTAGCATGGCCAGAGCGGCGATACCGGAGCAGCCCCTATTGTATTTCCCACTGCCTGCCCCGGATCCCATTCTTCTTTGCAGCAATGCTGCTCCAATACCTTCTTGCTGTGCTGGCAGGGAGGAGGGCTGAGGTGCGCAGCACGTAGAAGATGGCAGCTGCGCACGCAGTGAGGGCCGCCTGGAGCCACCGGGCTGTGCAGCAGGGAAAAGAAGCCATCTCCTCAGTCCCGGACCTCACGGGTAAGTCAGGGGACTGCCTGTACTGTTCAGAGGGGTAAGCACCCCCCTATGTAGCCGATATGGTGCAGGTAGGGGGTCCGGAGTACAGGAGCTCCATCTCCGCGCTCCTCACATGCCCGTGCCGGAAACAGAAGTAGACTCTTATTTTATTTTAATATATTCTAATAGTCATATATTATGCTATTTTTATTATTCAATAATAGCATTATATTATTTTAATATGTTCTTTTATTCTTCTATTCTTCTTCTTGTATTATTCTAGTAATAATGTTAGCAGACAGTCAAATTGCTGTTGTCCAAAACTATTTATTTTATTCATAAATTTATTATATTTTGTTTTAATTAATTTATTTATTTTGATTACATTTTTATTGAGTATTTTATAAATTAAAATATTTGTTTTAATTATTCCCTTTCCCTATTTTGGAATTGGTTTCTTAGTATTATTTGGTTTTTGTTCTTAAATTTTTTCTTTTATGTTTCATGTTTTGTTTCACTGTTTTTTTTTACTCTTCTTTTTGGTTTTATTTTTTCCTTTTTTGTGTGTGTGTGTGTGTGTGTGTGAAGACATAAACATCTTTCTTTATCTTTTTTTGTTATATTTTTCTTTGTTTTTTTTTTCTTGTGTAAAGACATAAACATCTTCTTTATCTTATTTTTTGTTATATTTTTTTCTTTGTTGTTTTGTTTTTGTTTTGTGTTAAGACGTAAACATCTTCTTTCATTATCTTATTTTTTGGTTTTATTTTTTTCTTTCTTTTTTTGTTTTGTTTTTTTATGCAAATACATAAACATCTTCTATCATGTTTTTCCTCATTATTCAGGCACATTTAGGCAAAACAATAGAACAGATCTGCTTTGCCTATAGCCAGACATAATGGAGACAAAAAAAACTGCTAGGACAGGGCCAAGTAGCCTTTAATTTTCTAAATGCTGCTGTTTTGTTAGGCTGTGTCATGCATCTCAGCTCAAACATGCTTTGCTTCTTTATTATTCATAGGTTTTTTTTTCTTCTTTAGTCAGTGGTGTTGAATAATAAAACAGCCCAGGATCAAATGGGCCAATTCTCCACGCCTGACACCAACTGCTACTGTTCTCTGGGCTCTGCCAAGCGTTGCCTCTGATAATGAGTGGGATTTGGTTAAACAGTAAATTAATGAATAATGAAATATCCAGGTTGATCAGTTAGAGAGCACGCTTGCTTTACCCCTGGCTAAACGCCGGGGGCTAAAATTACTCTCAATCGGCACTTGCCTGTCTGCTGGGCTGGATAACTATTTTACAGACCATTGCTTGACAGAATGTTAGGACAGGGAGACAGGGGGGGGGGGCAAGGGTGTATACCAGGAATAGGAAATGAGCTGGACTGAGGATCATCAAGGTATTGTATACAAGAGAACATGCAAAAGTAATTGTGCTATTATGCCCTGGAAATCTTAGTCTTATATCCAGCCCTAAAAAAAGAAAAAAAAGCAACTATAGAAATTTGGCCAGTGGGCCTACAATTTTAAAACTATTCTCAAAGTTTATAATATTAAAATTTAAACTATCCCATTAAAATTTAAACTATTTGGCACACTCTGACCAAACAGCCAAATAGATCTCAACAATAGGGGTGTAACCGGGTCCGGTTGTCCGAGGGGGCCCAAAGGTCCTTACACCACATAAGAAGAAACTAGTATTATAAATGACACCTGAAAGTTGGGCAGGCCCAGTTACAGACTTTTCTTTTGGACCCAGGAGATTTAAGTTACAGCTGACATCCTCATGTTAGTGCCATAAATAGTTCAAGACCCAGAAAATTTCTTACGTTCATGACTGAACAGATTTTTTTTTGTGAGTTGATCAAATCATTTTTGCATTCTTTTTTTTCTGTGATACATAGTGCTTTATTTGTATGCCATTTTGATAATATTTTAGTCATTTTTTTTGTCCTACCGCTTGAAAATGTAAATTTAATTAAATAAGTGGCTGTTTATCCTAAATACTTTCTTAATATTGGATATATATATATATGGGCTCTTCATTAGACACTGATACAATACCATTATTTCACGATTATAAAACAAAAAATAAATTGCTTCCGGGTGTACGCACCGAAAAAACGAACCGGAAGTATTCTCTGTGGGAACCAGACTCATAAAAATCATTATACATTTAAAATGCATAGAAAATTCATAAAACAATTAAATTAAAACAATATACATCAATAACTGAGTGCAACAATATAATTCCCATTAGAAATGACTTGCCGATATAAGTTAGCGTGAATCTGAAAAAAGTGCTGTATGCGATTACTTGTAGTGCATGCGTAGTTGTGTGCATCCAAATTGAATAACTATCAATGATGCATTCGTAAAAGGCGACAGCAGAGGCGCATGCACATTGGTGTCTGTAAAGGAACGGAGTCATCAAGGTATTCCTGATAAGTTTAAACCGAAGATGAGCGTGCACAATGATGTATTGTAGAAAGAAGGGAGCTGCCAAAAGTAAGAAAGAACAGGAATACAGTTAGGAAAGTGAGTAAAAACATTTATGAAATGATTTCTCTTATTTCATTGAGGCCGTGGGGGGATAAAGTATACATCTTGTACATCCAGAACATCTCCAACCTTTTAAGTTGCTTGAATCTACTGTTCACCGTAGCTGGTACAAAGTCAATAGGAGTGACTGTGATGGACTTGTCACTGTCAGGATGTACCAGAGCAATATGTTTCGAGATTCCATGTAGTTAGTATTTATTTTTTATGTTTTGTCTATGTTGGTTTAATCTTAAATGCAATGGGTGCGTAGTGCGCCCTATGTATTGTAATGGACAGTTCAGACATTGAATCATGTATATAACATGATCCGTTTGACAGGTTAGATTGAATTTTATGTCGAACTTTTCACCTGTTGAAGATGAAACAAATTCAGTATGGCCATTGGAAATGTGTTGACAACAGCGAGCCTTTTTGCATTTAAAACTCCCTTTTCTCAGAGGTACGCCAAAAGGATCAATATGAGATGAATGTTTCTTCTGTTGTCTCCTAATCTGGCTTGACCTCATATCCTGTCCTAACATCTTGACCTCATATCCCGTCCTCATATCACGTCCTCATATCCCATCCACATGTCCTGTCCTCATGTCCTGTCCTCATGTCCCGTCCTCATATCCCGTCCTCATATCCAGACCTCATATCCTGTCCTCATATCCCCTCCTCATATTTTGACCTCATATCCTGTTCTAATATCTCAACCTCTTATCCCGTCCTCATATCCCGACCTTATATCCCATCCTCATATCCCGTCCCAATATCCTGTCCTCATATCTAATCCCCATTTCTAATCCTCATATCCCGTCCTCAGGTGGGGCTGAGTTGTGATGAAGATATTGTAAACTGAAAATAAAAGGGGTGTAGCTTAAAGGGTGGGCGTGTCTTTGCAAAGGGGACATGGAATGCTTACCAGCCGGACTGGCACACTCACCAGGAGATGCAGAGCAGAGCTTGTGGAATAAGGTACCAGAAGTTCCATATACTTGTATGGGACTTGAAACAAAAACCCCATCCTTCACATAAGGAGATAGGTTAGGGTTAAATTGACTATCCAATATTTTTAGTGGAAATATAAGTAACATGTGACCAAGTATTATCAAAATATCTCCAGCTGTTTGGAAGTTATACCGTAACATATATTTCCAATAGACTTGTAGAGGAGTTTATAAAAAAAAACAGACTCTCGCAAATGGGGGTGGTTAAGGGTTAAATTACCTATCCTATGTTTGTTGTTGACATATAAGTAACTTGTGACCAAGTTTCATGTTAATATCTTCAGCCATTTGGAAGTTATGCTGGAACATACACACACATACATACATACATACATACATACACACACACATACACACATACATACACACATACATACACACACATACATATATACATACATACACACATACATACACACATACAGACACATATACATACACACATACATATACACATACAGACACACATACATACACACATACACACACATAAACACATACATACACACATACATACACACGCACATACACACATACATACACACGCACATACATACACACATACATACACACATACACACATACATACACACATACATACACACATACATACACACATACATACAGACACACATACATACACACATACAGACATACACACATACATATACACATACAGACACACATACATACATACACACATACATACATACACACACACATACACACATACATACATACACACATACATACACACGCACATACACACATACATACATACATACATACATACATAAACAAATACATACACACATACATTCACATTGAGTTTTATATATATAGATTATAATTAATGTAATATGTATTATTATTATTAGTATTATTATTAATTTAATAATGATACTTTATTAGAATAATATATTTATTATAATGAATTGCTTTTTTGGGTTTCATTATTTATTTTATTTTTTTACACATAGTAAAGGGTCATAAAAAGAAAAAAAATATCCTATACTTTTCTTCATTGCTCCTCCAAGCACCGATGTGACATATACATAGTAGACAGGAAAAGAAGCTGTGGTGCATACTGATGGTGACTTTGTTTTTTTTTTCTTTGTTTTTTTTTTTTCAGACCAGGGTCACGGTTGATTCTTGTGTAGTCCTTGTTTCTGTATCCTGTGGTTGCTGTTGTTTCTCCCAGTCTGATGTTGCTCCTTAGTTCAGTACTGCTCAGTCTTGGTTTGTAATATTGGGTCCTAAAGTCCCACTGTTGTTTGTGTTACGGTCAGTTTAGGTTTTCATTAGGGACATTTTCAGGGACAGTGAGGGTTGGGGTTGTCTAGTGTTAGGATCGGTGTTAAGGGATAGATCAAGGGAAATATTCAGGGAACATTAGTATGTTTCTATTTATCATGCATCACATTATGGCTGCTATCTTTCATTTTTGCCATCATTCATTCCCATCATCATTGTGTTGATGTCATCTGTCCCTGCTTGCATTGAAACATAATTTCATATATTTGTTCTTGCAACTATCTATCTATCTAAAAATTGGAAGTATCCGCAGCACACTGAATGATAAAATCCAAAAAAAGTTTTATTCCATCACAGTGAGGGTGTCCAGAACAACGTTTCAACCAGCTCCCAGGGAGCTGCGGATATTTCCAATTTCTGTTTTATATGGATCCCTGACCCGGCTCTGGACTCTGCGTGCACCAATTCCTGTTTTGTTTGGGTGCTGCTCTCTTTTCAATTTTTAGCTATCCATCTATTTATTTATTTATTTATTTATCTATCTATCTAATTGTGACACATATCAGCCTTACTGTAAGTCCTGGGGGTATCTGAGTACTTGCAACCATTGTTATGACCCGGTAAAGGAGCCTGCTATAGGTGAAATACAGTTCTGTTGTCTTGTGACCAACTAGTATTGTAACAGGGTAAACCTCGGAGCAATTTCCTCTGGCGGGCCCAGGGAGCCCCAATGCAATGATGAAACAAATCTGTTCTTGTAATGTCATAAAGACACAGGAACATGACTCCTAATGCAGAGTTATCAGAGCTGTACGTTGTATGAAGCCAGGCACCTGTTAGGGTAGAGCAGTGCATGATATGCAGATTAGAAGTCTTCCTAAATATCCAACAATTTAGATTTAGGACAGAAGGGTCTGGTGTTTATTTCCACCTTCTCTCCATGACCCAATGGTCAATACCCCCTGCAGTCATTTGCTGGAAATGTAGTTCCATGGAGAGAAGTTCTGCTCAGTTTCCATACCAATAGTAAAAGGAATGGGAACAACAAGTACGGGGCCTCCTCTCTCCAAGGGCCCCATATCAGCCACATGGTCTGCCACTATAAGGCTGGGTTCACATCACGTTTTCTCCCATACGGGAGCGCATACGGCAGGGGGGAGCTAAAACCTCGCGCTCCCGTATGCTTTTGTATGCTCTCCCGTATGTAATTCATTTCAATGAGCCGGCCAGAGTGAAACGTTCGTTCCGGTCGGCTCATTTTTGCGCTGTATGCGCTTTTTTCCCGGACCTAAAACTGTGGTCAACCACGGTTTTGGGTCCGGTTGTAAAAGAGCATACGGCGCAAAAATTTACGTTTCACCCCGGCCGGCTCATTGAAATGAATTACATACGGGAGCACATACGAAAGCAAATGGGAGCGCAAGGTTTTAGCTCCCCCCTGCCGTATGCGCTCCCGTATGGGAGAAAACTTCATGTGAACCCAGCCTAATTCATATGCTCTTGGTTCATGTGGTTACGGTAAGCCATGGAGGGTGAACACCAGTTAGAAAACTGGATTACAACTGTGCTTCCCAAAATGGAAAGATCCATTTTGTTTGTACATTCTCAACAAAAACCACACCCAGTCTGAACTGCGTCATTGTGATTCCATTAAACTGGTGCCACTCTCCGGTAATCTGGAACTACTAGGGCTCTCCCCAACTCCAACCACCTGCTATCCAGGGATATACTTCATTTTCATCTCCCCACGTACTATATACCCACAGTAGGTGTCTATTACATGGTAGACCTTTATCTACTAAAAGTAATCTATGAACATTTTCTGTTGTATGACAGCAAACAGGGGGTCATTAAAACCATAAGGAATTGATACAGTAAGTCTATTGGCATGAAAATGTTATGCGGGTGTTAATCGGACTGGCTTCCTTTTGAGCCTAAATAAAGAAGATATAGGAACATTTGTAGAAACTCTTCATTGTACAGTGGTCCCTCAACATACGATGGTAATCCGTTCCAAATGGACCATCGTTTGTTGAAACCATCGTATGTTGAGGGATCCGTGCAATGTAAAGTATAGGACAGTGGTCTACAACCTGCGGACCTCTAGATGTTGCAAAATTACAACACCCAGCATGCCCGGACAGCCGTTGGCTGTCCGGGCATGCTGGGAGTTGTAATTTTGCAACATCTGGAGGTCCGCAGGTTGAAGACCACTGGTATAGGAAGTTATACTCACGTGTCCCCGCCGCTCCGGATCGTCACCGCTTGTCACCTCTGCCCTGGATGTCGCCTTCTATCGCTGTCGCCGCGTCCCCAAGGTGTCCCCAACACTCCGGCAAGGCCTCTGCTTCCCCGGCATCCTCGCTCTCCGTCGCCACCATCACGTCGCTAAGCACGCCGCTCCTATTGGATGACGGGACGGCGTGCGCAGCGACATAATGACGATGATGGAGAGCGCCAACGATGCAGGGGATCCCGAAGAGGACGCGCCGGAGCCCCAAGGACAGGTAAGGCCTCTGCTTCCCCGGCATCCACGTGCTCCGTCGCCGCCATCACGTCGCTACGCATGTCGGTCCTATTGGATGACGGGACGGCGTGCACAGTGACGTGATGACGACGATGGAGAGTGACAACGACGCAGGGGATCGCTAAGAGGACACGCCGGAGCCCCGAGGACAGGTAAGTGATCATCAGCGGACCACACGGGGCACCGTAAACGGCTATCTGGTGGCAGCTGAAGCAGTCTGCGCTGCCGGATAGCCGTTTATGCGATGGCCCCAAAATACAAAAGCATCGTATGTTGATGCTGCCTTTCACGTGTGATGGCCTCTGAGAGACCATTGTATGTTGAAATGATCGTATGTCGGGGCCATCGTAGGTCGGGGGGTCACTGTACTAAGCAGTAATCCACAGAAGTAAATATGCGTCTACATATTGAGAAAACGTCTCAAAAAATAAAAACTACTGAGCATGACATAGGACATTCTACTTATATAAACTTCTATTATGCAGTGAATCTTGTAGGTAGAATGGGATAAGAAGCTGGTTATGGGTTAACATAGGCGGCTCCTGGTCCTCCATACGTTTACTGACACAACTGTCTAGACACGTTAGTAAATGTACACCCGTGAGTCACTGGGATCTGTATTCTTCTTCTCACTCATTATTGAGAGTGAAAACAAATTGTTAGCATATGGATGGTGTCTGAAGGTTCATACAGCAGCTTGTGCTTTGGAGGATCAACTGATTTATATGCATCAAACATACGTTACGTCCTGAAATTCCACATTCCCGGATCAACCCTTTAGATGAACTTTCATGGAAGGATACACGTTAATAGAGGATATGCTATCTGTGCAGATGGGCCGTGTACTTCAGTAAATCCAGCTTTGATCCCCCTTAAACTTTAAAGGAAATTTCTGTTTTTGAAAGTGTAAGTCCAAATATCCCTATTGGAGATTCATGAGTTAAAGAAGTTACCGAAGGTGAAAAGTCATCCCCTGTGCACCGGATGGGGATAAGTAGCCGATCGGTGAGGGTCAAACCCAGAACTTGGAAGCCCCATAAATAATGAACAGAGCGCTCACCAGATATGCATGCAGGTCTTCCAATTATTGGGGGACACTTGAGCACAAATCAGGGACACGTGGGGGTTCCAGTGGTTGGCCCCACCCATCGATCAATACCTATTCCTGTGGATAGGGTATTAATTTAGATCAGGGAATTATCCCTTTATTAGAGGGAAAGGGGGCTTCCCACTAAGGGTTATTATCAAGAAGCCAAACCCACATCCATACATTACAAAAAACGGCCGTTTGATGCAGATAAGTACTGTGTAATTTTGAATTTCCCCTGTGGAGGCGCTGCAGGAGAATTGAACACTTGATTGATCACAGATTGCAAGTAATAACTGAGCATTCCAGAAGCCATAAAGCTAATGATCAGTTCATAGTTAGGGGACCTTTCTATGGAAAAGGGTTGAGCAAAACGAACAACTCCTTTAATATATTTCTTAGCGTTTGGTAGGACAGTTGTTGTGTAAATAAAGTCTGTTCAGTACTCAAGAATATAAGTTGTTGTGCATGTTAAGATGTTGCAATCCTCGTAATAGCTGGAAGAACTTAATGGCGCTTAAACAAGTCCAAATGCCCTTAAAAAAAATTCAAATTCAGAAAAAGGTTTATTGAACAAATCAGTAATGACAAAAACTCAATAAAGCAAGCAATGTACGGTAACAAAGGTCTGACGGGCCGAAATAGAACAGATCAAAACATACAGGTAGTGTATTCCAAATATACTCCAAACATGGAAAAGAAAGAAGCGCCAGCTGCAGCCTTGGCAGTACTATCTGTGGTAGGGTAGTCTGGTGTTGTTAAAGGGGTATTCCAGCTTTATACATCTTATCCCCTATCCAAAGGATAGGGCATAAGATGTATGAATGCAGGGGTCCCGCCGCTGGGGACCCCCGTGAACTCGGTTCAGCCCCTGGCATTCTGTGCCAGGTGCTGCCTCCGAGACAGGGACATGAGGTCAGACGGGGGTGTGATGTCACTAGGGGGCGTGCTGTGACGTCTCGTCGCCGTCTCAGAGGCAGCACCTGGCACAGAATGCCGGGGGTTGAACCGAGTTCACGGGGGTCCCCAGTAATGGGACCCCTGCGATCATACATTTTATCCCCTCTCCAAAGCCTGAATACCCCTTTTACCCCCAACAGGCTTGTGATGGTAAAGCTAAATACCTGATGATAACCCCTGTGCTGGAGGAGATAGACCAGCAAGAAATGCACAGACATGGTTCATTTGCAATGTTGAACTCAGTGAAGGCTTTACTTACAAGAGGCATTTAGGCTTGACAGTTACAGGAATATATATACAAAGTTCAACACATGGTCGTCCTCATGAAGAGACATGAAACTTGGTTATAAGATTATATGAAGGTGGCCATTCAAGGGTGTTTGGACTTCCTCTGACTGACACAGACACACGGTCGGACAAGGGGAGATTTATCAAAACCTGTGTAGAAAAAGAGTGGTGCAGTTCCTCAAAGCAACCAATCAGATTGCTTCTTTTATTTTTCAGTGGACTTTTTAAAAATAAAAGAAGAGATATGATTGGTTGCTATAGGCAACTGCTCAATTCTTTCTGTGCACAGGTCTTGATGAATCTTCCCCAAAGTCTCTAGACTCATTCCACTAGGATTCTCAATATACACAGGGGGAGATTTATCAAAACCTGTGCAGAGGAAAAGTTGACTAGTTGCCCATAGCAACCAATCAGATCGCTTCTTTCATTTTTCAAATTTAAGAAGCGTTCTGATTGGTTACCGTGGTCAACTGGTCAACTTTTCCTAATCACAGCACATGGTTCTCCATGGTGGCTCATTGAACAGCATTGTTGCCTTACAGTTCTGGGATCTTGGGTTTGAATCCCACCAAGGACATCTGTCGTAAGTTTGTATGTTCTTTCTGTGTTTGCTTGGGTTTCCTCCCACACTTTGAAAACATGCTGGTTTAGGTTGTGAGTCCCAATCGGGACAGTGACTAATATGAGAGTACATTGCTGCAGTATCTGTGTATGCTATGTAAATTATGAGTTATTATTATTATCCTTGCCTTCAGGACTCTCAGTAAATCCAACCTCTTGCTTTTGCTCCTTCTTACTGACTTGACTATTCCTTCAGAAGCCATTTACAGTGGTCCCTCAACATACGATGGTAATTCATTCCAAACGACCCATCATTTGTCAAATCCATCGTATGTTGAGGGATTCGTGCAATGTAAAAAGTGCATTTAATACTCACCTGTCCCCTCTGCTACGGACCGTGTCCTCACCGCTCCCGATGCTGTCCCAGGGGCTCCCCATGCTGTCCCTCTGCTTCGGCGTCTTCTTCGGGATCCTCCGGCTTCTTCCGCATCTTCTCCGGTGTTCGGGCCTCACTTTCTGGTGACATTATTACGTTGTTTGGGGGATAAACCTACCCAATCCCAATTGTATATGAGTGCCGAATTTATTTTTACTTTGAATGAAGGATTGGCACTCTATTTGAGCACCATAATTTGAGAGAGAGTGCCATATACCACTCACATGAGACATGGGCACCCATTCTTTTTTTTTTTTTTTTTATCTAAGAGCCGAGGAACATGCTCTGGAATCACCGAAAGTGCAAGAAAAAGTGCCAACGTATTACACAAAAATAAACGTGCACAGAGGATGCGGTCCATCGCAAGCCCTTCTCCGATGGGAGAGAGGCCCCCCAAGAAACCTTACCCTTCCCCTCCAGACCAAAAGGTACCTGTGAGGTTCCAGGTTCCATGTCCCTTTTTGCCGAAGCTACTAAGTGACTACAAATGCTCCCGGCATCCCCCTAGACGTTAGCCAATATATCTGCCTGCAGAGCCGATAACGGTAGGTACCCTGCCAGAGCAGGAGTACCCGGGGTGTTTGCAGGGAGGTGCGGAACCTAATGGCCACACACACACCTCCCCTAGACCACCAGGAGGGACACCCAGAAGGGCTACCGCATCCTGACAAATCCTGTGGACACACGACATGCAAAAAGTGACACAGTGAGACAAAAAGAAATAAATAAGTGTGCAGATATACTGTCCAGACATTCGGACGGATCTATAAAAATTTCTCTGATCCTAGCCAGAAGGCCGGGAATCAAGAGTTGAGTGCCACAAAGGGGCAGAGATCATGGTGCCCGTGCTTCAACTCAGTGAGTCTATCCTCCCAGTGAGTTTCGGCACCTCGGGGTCACCACACCAGAGGAAACAGGTCACATCGGGGCAGCCGTCGAGCTGATTCCTCAGAACCAGCCCCGGAATGCCCCGGTACACCTGCTCCCTACCATGCAGCACCCATCCCCACCAGCTCCACACTGGCGTCGACTGCCACCAGCATGAAACTGATAATAACAGATACTACACTTGATCTTAGCCAAAAGGCCGAGAAGCATGGGCACCCATTCTTGAGATCACAGGGGGTAATGGAGCTGTTATTGGGGGTCTGTGACTGTTACTTAGGTTCCTTCAGCTGTCCCTGTCACTAGAAAGCTATTGATGTTATGATGACACGGTGACTAATTTGGTCCAATACACTTTAGTAAAAAGTCAGTCAGACCCATCAACTTAGGGGGGAACGGCAAGCTTTCTAAAGTTTAATTAGGGGCACAAGTGTTGAATATGTGGCACCATTTACATGCACCATTTTTACACACAATCGGATGCAAACTATGCACCAAAAAAGCGATTTTAGATTTCATTGTGTCCCCCACTTTTTTTTAGCCTTACTTTCAGCTTTTTTTTTTTTTTGCTGTTTGTTCCTTTTTCAACCGTTTAAATGAGGTTCAGAAAGCAGTGTGTGAACGTAGCCTTAGCCCTAAAAGATACATCCAGCACCCCTGCAATAGTGTGTGTAGTTGGAAAATGTTTTTTCGAGTGTGGCTTAGAAGTTACCATCCCTAGAATCACGTATTTAACTTGCTTCATTTCCCATTCATTGAGCAGAAGAGTTGTTTATCTACTAAACACATTGTTACATTGTTATTTTTTCTATAGTGAATCGCTCACAATCAGAATGGCTGAAGTCAAAGACATAAAAATAGAATCGCATTTTAAGCACCATGGAGGAGTGACCTTGTAGTTAAAACACTGAACTGTGAAGTGGATGACTCCCTTGGCCCTGGGCAAATCACTTTATCTCTCTTAATTTAAAGTCCTTTTATATACTAGCATAGAAAAGGCACTTTGGTCCCTTTTCTTGCCCTTGTCATGTCCTTTCACCAAGTCTATTTTAAGCACCATTGAAAATGATTATATTGTAATCACATTGTTTCTTACCATATACTTAAGATGCCTCTAATGATTTACACTTTCTAGTGGGACATATGTTTTCACAGTAAACAAAAAATGAACTACGGTATATTAAACACTTATTAATTCAATCTCGTATTATTTAATATTTATGAAATTTCACATAGTTCCTACAATACTACCACCAATGTCAAAAATAAGTACTATAATACTGCCTCCTATGTACAAGAATAGAACAATTATAAAACTGCTCCTATATACAAGAATATACAGTAACTACTATAATACTGCTCCGATATACAAGAATATATCTACTATAATACTGCTATGTACAAAAATATAACTACTATAATACTGCTCCTATATACAAGAATATATCTACTATAATACTACTTCCTATGTACAAAAATATAACTACTATAATACTTCTCCTATATACAAGAATATATCTACTATAATACTTCTCCTATATACAAGAATATATCTACTATAATACTGCTATGTACAAAAATATAACTACTATAATACTGCTCCGATATACAAGAATATATCTACTATAATACTACTTCCTATGTGCAAAAATATAACTACTATAATACTTCTCCTATATACAAGAATATATCTACTATAATACTTCTCCTATATACAAGAATATATCTACTATAATACTGCTATGTACAAAAATATAACTACTATAATACTGCTCCGATATACAAGAATATAACTACTATAATACTACTTCCTATGTACAAAAATATAACTACTATAATACTTCTCCTATGTACAAGAATATATCTACTATAATACTGCTCCTATATACAAGAATATAACTACTATAATACTGCTACTATGTACAAAAATATAACTACTATAATACTGCTCCTATATACAAGAATATATCTACTATAATACTACTTCCTCTGTACCAAAATATAACTACTATAATACTGCTCCTATATACAGGAATATAACTACTAAAATACTGCTCCTATGTACAAGAATATAACTACTATAATGATACCTCCTATGTGCAAGAATAAAAGTACTATAATATAAGGTAGAAGATTGATAGATGAATCGCACTCACCCTCTGTAGTTGCAAAAGTGAAGATTTATTTCCAAGATGTGCAACTGGAAAAACTAGGCATGAAATGTGGAGGGGTTCCAAGAAAAACAACAAGTTTCACACCTGACGGTGCTTCCTCTTGTTTGAAAACCTACAAAACTACTATAATACTGTCTCCAATGTACAAGAAAATAACTACTATAATACTGCCTCCTATGTACAAGAATAAAACTACTATAATACTGCTCCTATATACAAGAATATAACTACTATAATACTGCCTCCTATATACAAGAATATAACTACTATAATACTGCTCCTATATACAAGAATATAACTACTATAATACTGCTCCTATATACAAGAATATAACTACTATAATACTGCTCCTATATACAAGAATATAACTACTATAATACTGCTCCTATATACAAGAATATAACTACTATAATACTGCTCCTATATAAAAGAATATAACTACTATAATACTACCTCCTATATACAAGAATATAACTACTATAATACTGCTCCTATGTACAAGAATATAACTACTATAATACTGCTCCTATATACAAGAATATAACTACTATAATACTGCCTCCTATATACAAGAATATAACTACTATAATACTGCTCCTATATACAAGAATATAACTACTATAATACTGCCTCCTATATATAAGAATATAACTACTATAATACTGCTCATATATACAAGACTATAACTGCTATAATACTGCCTCCTATGTACAAGGCTATAACTACTATAATACTGCCTCCTATATACAAGACTATAACTACTATAATACTGCCTCCTATATACAAGAATATAACCATGATATACATATATATCTATCTATATATATATATATATATATATATATTACTGCCTCCTATATACAAGAATATAACTAAGTTAATACTGCTATATACAAGAATATAACTACTATGATACTGCTCCTATATACAAGAATCTAACTACTATAATACTGCTCCTATATACAAGAATCTAACTACTATAATACTGCTCCTATATACACACGAATATAACTACTATAATACTGCCTCCTATGTACAAGAATATAACTACTATAATACTGCCTCCTATATATAAGAATATAACTACTATAATACTGCTCATATATACAAGACTATAACTGCTATAATACTGCCTCCTATGTACAAGGCTATAACTACTATAATACTGCCTCCTATATACAAGACTATAACTACTATAATACTGCCTCCTATATACAAGAATATAACCATGATATACATATATATCTATCTATCTATATATATATATATATATATATATATATATATTACTGCCTCCTATATACAAGAATATAACTAAGTTAATACTGCTCCTATATACAAGAATATAACTACTATGATACTGCTCCTATATACAAGAATCTAACTACTTTAATACTGCTCCTATATACAAGAATCTAACTACTATAATACTGCTCCTATATACACACGAATATAACTACTATAATACTGCCTCCTATGTACAAGAATATAACTACTATAATACTGCTCCTATATACAAGAATATAACTACTATAATACTGCCTCCTATATACAAGAATATAACTACTATAATACTGCTCCTATATACAAGAATATAACTACTATAATACTGCTCCTATATAAAAGAATATAACTACTATAATACTACCTCCTATATACAAGAATATAACTACTATAATACTGCTCCTATGTACAAGAATATAACTACTATAATACTGCTCCTATATACAAGAATATAACTACTATAATACTGCCTCCTATATACAAGAATATAACTACTATAATACTGCTCCTATATACAAGAATATAACTACTATAATACTGCTCCTATATAAAAGAATATAACTACTATAATACTGCTCCTATATATAAGAATATAACTACTATAATACTGCTCCTATATACAAGAATATAACTACTATAATACTGCCTCCTATATACAAGAATATAACTACTATAATACTGCCCCTATGTACAAGAAAATAATTACTATAATACTAACCCCTATGACTAAAATGTAATTAACATACTGTCCTATAGTTTTAATGTTATATATTGTCTTTGAACTTTCTAAATTAAACTGGGAGTTTTAGGTCTGAGGTTTTGGCATTTTAAGAATTTAGAGATTTCTGAAATTTTGTGTGTGTATGTATATATATATATATATATATATATATATATATTCATACAGATATATGTGTATATATTATGGGCATCAAATGACATTAATGCTGTGACAGTGTTTCCCCTTTACACGTGACATGCTTGTAGACTTCCTTATTCAGCTCCACATTGTTAATTTTTATTGAAAACATGACCTTTGAATTTATTGTTACTGTCATAATTCACCTTACTGTTAGATTTATGGAGACCCCTGTTTGGAAGGGCCCTGGGCACTAAACAGAATTATCTTGAGATGACGGGTATAACAGCTCCGTGTTGTAATATTAACCAGGGGAGATATACGTGGAGTACAACCATACAGAATCGGCATCTAGACGGCAAGTAGCATAGAGTAAATCTCAAAAATGATGTCATCCTATATTATCTGCACCATGAATTATATGAGACCGTAGTAATGTAGTCAAATATTTATAGAAATTCTCTAAATTTCTGAGGAATAAAGGTGCCATCACATATGTCCAGCAATTCTGCCCCAGTGCTAAGCCAGATCACCAGCTGCAACTGATGCCAAAGCTGATGGCAAAGTGCATCAGTTGTAGTTGTCTGGTGCCCAGTTATTTCTGTAGCCGGATGGGGGAAGGCTACAAAATGAGTTCCCTATCCGCCGTGTCCAGTGATCCAGCATTATAACTGAGGATACCCGATTAACATGAACTGCCCATTCAGAAGAATGGGATCAGTTCAATGATCAGTTTATTTCCAGCACTCTTCTGCTGTGCCGAGGAAAACTGTTCCCCAGATTGCCAGACATATGTGACTGCATCCTTGGGACGAGGTGCACAAAAAGATGACTGAGACCTTTACTCTCTCTCTCTCTCTATATATATATATATATATATATATATATATATATATATATATATATATTCCTTTTCCCAGAAAGCCTGTGGAGTGCAAATGACCATGAATTTCCATACACCAGAAGTGGTCCTCCTCCCTAACGAGAATATTTATCCCCTTTTCCTATTATACAGGCCTCTCACCAGCCAAACCAGGACACCCTGCTCTGTACTGACGAGGGGCAATGACCCCGAAACAGCTGTCTGCAGATGGGTCCTCTTCTGGGGAGAATTCTGGCTTGGCATAAAATCCCAATCAGTTTCCGAGACTCCGTAATTGGAGCTAAAGTTGATTTTAGGGAATGCTACCTGTAGAGGTGGTGTGATGAGCTGCTTTGCATATTCCTTTTCCCAGAAAGTCCGTGGAGTGCTAATGGCCTTTTTTGAATCTCCATGCATCAGAAGTGGTGCTCCTCTCTAAGGAAAATACTTATCACCTTTATATATATATATATATATATATATATATATGGACCAAAGTGCTTAATTCAACCAATCTAGTATACAGACATGGGATCTGAGCTGCAGTAACCCAACACGGCTTCTCTGCAATGAACTGAGCCAAGGCTTTCAACTCTACACCATGTTTACATCTATGCACCGTGGTTTGCTCGAACAGCTGATCTAATAGGGTGCTGGCTGTCAGCACCCTGCAAATCAGCTATCAATGGGCTATCCTGAGGATAGGCAGTCCATCAATTTTACGTAAAAAGGATAGAACATCACTATTGTAGTCCCAGAAACCCCTGTTTATAATGTCAGCAGATTACACATTAGAAAATCATGTCAATCATCTATTAATCAAACAGTATTTATTATTTTCTTCCCTTAAATATTATTTTTTAAACTTTGATATTGATATCTCCACTGATCATTTGGCTGATGGGGCCATGGTCCTCACCCCCTTATTGTTTGCCAGATACTGCTTCTTACATCTTATAATGGCTGAGTCTGGTATTGTTGCTAAGCCCCATTCATTCAAATAGGACTGAGATGTAGATCGCTACAATATCAAAGGACCCAATGCTCACCCCCACAATCCGCTAACTGGTAGGAATCCAGGCAGTCGGACCCCCACCAATCTGATATGCATGGTCCATGCTAAGAATGGGCCATTAGAAAACCATTTTAACTCTTTTCAAATAAGCTGGATCACATATTTATTGTATAATTGAGGATCTACTTGCTTGTTTCCTTAAAGTCTATTGTATTCCTAGGGATCTTCTGCTCCCAATTATTCATTCTTTAGCTCTCATAGTTGTATATTCCAGGGATACTTTATTCACTAAAGCTCAGATTTTCTTCTTGTATGTATACAGGGCCAAAAATAAGAAGAGCTATTGGCACCATTTTTTTTTGTATTTGTCACATTTCTTCCATACAGAATTGGACAAGGAAATGGGAACAAGGAACAAGGAATTGTACTGCCGATTTACAAGATCCAAATCACTCTACACATTATTGTTTACTGAGACAATGTTGGCTGTTGTGTAAGAATAAGGTATATGTGTGAACTTTCATATTTATAGTCATTTACAACCAATGACCACATGACAAAAATCAAGAACAACATATTTCATATGCAATATATTTATTAATTAAAGTACAACACTGTATTCGTGTAGCGACTGGTGTGGGCCCTAGGCTACAGAGGGGACAGTCAAACAATAATGCTGCGTCGCCAGGGAGCGGTTGAGCAAGGCTAATGGCCCAATGCATCCAATATAAAGTATAATATATTAGGTATAGCGCACTGAAAATGATTCAAAAATAGACATACATGCTGTAAATACAGTACAATGCAATATCAAGACCCGAGGATGGTAGCCAGGGGTATGTCATAGTATTCACGTTTCAAACCCACAGTTGTATGTGTTGCATAGATAAAAGTATACATACGCATTTGACAGAGATTGCATTAATCCAACGCGTTTCGCTAATCCGTGTGGGTACAGATAGCTCCTCAGGGATTATATTAGAGAATACTGCAGAAATAGGGTCATGAGAGACTGATGCATTGCTATATACTACTATATGTACGGTCTCTCATGACCCTATTTCGCGTTGGATTAATGCAATCTCTGTCAAATGCATATGTATACTTTTATCTATGCAACACATACAACTGTGGGTTTGAAACGTGAATACTATTACATACCCCTGGCTACCATCCTCGGGTCTTGATATTGCATTGTACTGTATTTACCACATGTATGTCTATTTTTGAATCATTTTCAGTGCGCTATACCTAATATATTATACTTTATATTGGATGTATTGGGCCATTAGCCTTGCTCAACCGCTCCCTGGCGACACAGCATTATTGTTTGACTGTCCCCTCTGTAGCCTAGAGTCACTAGGAGGTTCCAGTGTAGGCCCAGGTCATTAGGACAGGGGACCTACAGTATCGCCAGGCAGGGCTATTAGATAGGGATATACCAGTCACGCCATACTCTCCTTTGACCCAATGTATACTACCCAATTTTGTGTAGGTAAATAATTCTGGCCCACACCAGTCGCTAAACGAATACAGTGTTGTACTTTAATAAATAAATATAATGCATATGAAATATGTTGTTCTTGATTTTTGTAATGTTGTTCTAACATATTTCCTCCTACCCTAGACGAGTAACGTCTACACAAGTTACGTCTATGCGCTCAATGACCACAGGAGGAGGTTGAGCAAGACCATAACTCAGAAAAAAAATTGTCAAAATAATATAGATTGCCTCCAGGTCTTTTGATAAATCAAGATATGAACTATTAAAAACTTTTATTCAGACTTTGAGGTGACGTCCATTGATTTACCATTTCTTTTATATTTTATTCTCTTAGCCCTTGAACATATAATCCTATTGACATTTTTGATAATAAAATAATTTAGGGGGACTGTCATAGAGTAATATAGGGGTTAGTCCTATTGTGAGCTTTCAAACATGTATTAAAAATATCAGGTAAAAGTGCTGTTACAGGTAAAACTGAAAGAAATACTCTCTTACGCCTAATGCAGGAACTGCGGGGGGTGGGGCATAACAAAGGAATTCAAACTTTGCTCTACTATGATTTTCATGCTCCACCCCCTCGGAACTTGGACTAGGAAAAATCTGTTTAGTTTGTATGAACACTATCTTTCTAGTTTTTATACCTTAACCCTCTATATTTATTTTCAAGCATGTTTAACTATTTGTATTATTACAGGTTTCAGATTCATGTTTATATGAAATAAATAATTACTTAGACCTGTTGTCTCCAACCTGTGGCTCTTCAGCTATTGAAAAACTACAACTACCAGCATGCCCAGGCACCTATTGGCGGTCCATACATGCTAGGTGTTATAGTTTTGCAACAACTGGTATGCTGGGTGTTGTAGTTTCACAACAGCTGATGAGCTACAGATTATAGATCATTGCCTTACTTACTTAATTGGACTGATATACTTAAAATATAAATGGACTGATAGAATATTAAAACATAGTTTAGTTACTATAATAAATATAACTAGCAAACAATAATCAAATATCATGTTGACTGAAGTATAACACTCAAGAGTGCTGCATCGTTGCATTTTCCATATATATATATATATATATATATATATGTGTGTGTGTGTATATTTTCATATTTAGTTTTAGAATCCCACAGTAATTAATTGGATCTGTCAACAAACCCATTCATTTATTATTGACATCACATTTTTCATTTATTTTTATAAAAATGTGTCCAAAAATTGGCAGCACAGCTATTTGTGGGTAAATTTAAACCAAATCCTTGTGTAAGTTTCATTCTGCACTGAATTAACAAAAACAGAAGCTTGAAATACAACAAAAACACAACAATGTTTTATTAATGTAAATCAGATCATCACTGGACAATTATCAGTTTATCTATTCATTGCTATAATGGTTGGTTTAAAGAACAAAAAAAAATAAAAATAAAAAATGTCAGAGACTACTTAATTTCAAGCGTTTCCACCCATTCACAGAGGTACAGACTCACATATAAATAAGTACTTACTCGCCATATATACAAATTCCTGTTAAATTAAGCATAAATAAATATATACAAACTTAACATTATCTCCCCTCCGGTTTGCATGGTTGTTTTGTCTTTTTTTTTTTTTACCTATAAACATTTCAGAACAATTTTAATTCTGTTTTTTGTTTGTTTTTTCCAAACAGACGATTATGTCTCAAATGAATTTGAAAAAAATAAAATAAAAAGTGAAATGTACTATTTATGGATAGTTGATTAAATATTATTTTTCCTATCTCTCAAAAGTTACAAAAAAAAACTTTACTTTTGGTACGTTTGGGTTTTTTATGTAATGACATTTTTTTTTTAAGTAAACATTTTTTTCAGTTTTGCTGAATAAAAAATATTTTTGAAAACTGTAATAAAGGATTGATGGAAATAAAGAGCAGATAATATCAATATAATTTTATGATGTTGACATGAAAATACATGGCACAGCCTTGAATAAAATTACAAGGTACAGTGATAACAAAGGGGAAAAAAAATCTTTACAGCATCACAACGTAGAAAATCAAATACAAAGATATTTTACATGAAAAACATTATTATTGTAGCGGGGCAATGAATAGTTTCTATGGGGTCTCCCCTTATTTTATTTTAAAGTAAATCTCCCCTGCAGGTGCTAAATCCTTATGACAACATAGGCATTATATGGCTTTTTTATGTAATTGCAATTATTACTTAAATAAATTATAATTGCAAATATTACTTAAATAAATTATAATTTTAGCATTTAATTTTTTTTCCAAATTTGTTACACATATATTTGTTGCAGGAAAACAAAATTATATATATGTAAATATGTTGAGTTTGGAAATTGAATTATTAGTGTGTATCTTTATTGTAAAATGACACCAATTTAAAATGATGAAGATTGACTAAGAGCAGTGCAACTTTATATATACCTATACCTCCGTACCAGGTCCTAAAGCTTGTGTGCCTAATGTAGTCATAGAACAGCCGCAAAGTCTACATGTTGACTTTTCTAGAGCATCATGGCATAGTATGAATTTTCTTGGAAATTTTTGTTTACCTATGTGGAGAAAAGCAAGTCTTCATATTTATCCCTACCATAGATTATAAACCTTTTAAGACATAGTTGAGATATCAAGCTACCGGGCAAACCAGTTTTATGATTGTACATAGCTTTTTGTGCCCCAATTGCCTTACCAATAAAGGGATAATGGAGAAAATCATTGTTTGGAAATAGTAAATTTTTACTATTGTAACATTGGGTAAGTTTTAGTTATTTCAAGTTCCATGGAGAATATGGGGCAGATTTTAATGGTGATATTTGGTATTGGTGCAAATGATACGTTAGATTGAAATGCCTTTTTTTCTAAATCACCATTTACAAAGAAAACGTTAATTGTAGGAGGTCAAATAGAGGATATTACTTGTATGGAAAATGGGGCCAGGGATTGGCCATATAATTGACCTTGGGTTGTATAAAACACATATTCTACAACAAATAAATGTCTCAAAGTGAAGACTTAAAAGGAACAGGAGACAGGCAACCCCTGGGTCTATGATTGTTGAATGGAGGGGGATGATCGTCCAAGTAGGGTACTTCATGGCGTAGTTACGTCCCATCGAGAGAGAATATTTCCATAACTGTGCTCCCACAAGAACTGCAGCTTCCCAAAATTCCTTCCAATCTTCTAAGACATCCCCCTATGGTTCTGAAGGAAGCAGCAAAGGAGCTTGCAGGCCAGACATAAAGGAGATAAGAATAAAGATTGCATTCCATAAAATCTCCAGTAAATGGTCACTGTCCTTTCCTTAGGGGTGTTGGGGAGTTCTAAAAAGTGTCCTTAAAAATGGAGATAAATACAAAGTTGTTGGCAAACAATGAGCCTGTGTTTTCTGTTTGTGTGCTGGATATTGGTCTATAGGGCTCGATCTGATATATTTATATATAGAATTTGTAATTTTCCAAAGCCAGTCCAGTATTTTTTTTTAATCATTTTTTTTTTTTAAAGCTAAAATGAAGATGTTAAATAAACAATGTCCCAATTTCATTTTCGGTGTTTTTCTTCCTTGTCACCATTTTTACTAACAGGTCCCTCTCCAGATGTGTGCCTGTTAGTGTTGTTATTGTTTAAAAACATCTTGTCCATTCCCTTCAGGGCCTCGGTTAGGTAGTTTTGGAGAGCCGTGAGAGCTGCACAGATGGCTGGTGCCCCAAAACCATGAGTGATGAGACTAAAGTGAGTCAAGCAGCTCTGTATTCCAGGTTCCAAGATAGGAGAGGGTCGGCTGTTGCCTATGGGCGTCCTGTCTTGGGCCAGCAGATCTGTGAATTCTTTACAAAGTTGCCTGTAGCAAATGACAAAACAGGGGATGTAAGTATCAGAAAAAGACTTATTTCTTTTTTTTTTTTATATAGCGCTGAAATATTCCACATTGCTGTATAGAAATTACCATTTCCCATATCTGGGTTCACAACCTAAATTCCTCATTAACCTATTGGTATGTTGTTTGAGCATGGGAGGAAACCTACACAAATATAGGCCATATATACAATATATATCCCTGTAAATGTTATTCTTGGTTGGATTGGAGCCCAGGACCCCAACATTGCAAGGCAACACTGAACCACTTTACAGTGAAATTGGATGTCCCATAGAGACAGCAAGACAGCATATGGTGTTACTTTAACTAAGGACACACACTACACTTCCACAATAGGCACAGGACTTCCCTCTCCACAAGGCAGGACTATATTTTTAAGTAAGAAAAAGAAGAACCCTCTTGATGGATAGAAGGTCCTTGTTGACTACAAGACATAGGAAATAGAGATGGCAAAAAGTCCAGTCTTAGACATTAAAAGTATCACAAGTTGGGGACACATTTTTAAACTACAGTTGTGTCAGAACAAAAAAGTTGCATGCTGCATTTTTAAATCTAGTTAATTCAAAATTACTGTGTCCATGGTTTCAGAGCCATGACCCATGTCACCTTGTTTCATCTGATATTACTATCTGGAGTAGCTCCAGATACCAGTCACATGTGAACTCAGCCTTTAACCAATAAGTTTTATTGTTTTTATTTTTTTTTAGCTAAGAGATCAGAATGGTAGTTTCAATGGTAGGATCATCCCACTGGAGTCAATACATTTTCTATTATAGGTCATTATGGCAATAATATCAAAATGATGCATGTAACTTTTTGTAATTGATAACCATCAAAGTTAAAGGATTTTCCCATAGATGACAGTATATGCTATAGCCAAACACGTCAAGTCACTCAACACAATATGACCATTATTATTAGTAGTAGTAGTATTAATAATAATAATGATAAAAACAAAATTTTTTTGCAAATTCACAAAACTATTTCTGTGATGAAATATATAAATACGAATAATAAAATAGACACATAAATAAATAAATTATTAATTAGCTAATTAAAAGAATAAATACATTGAAAAATATATAAATACAGTATGTGATACAGTTGCATAAATAAGTAAATAAAATATGTGATATACTTGAAGTAGAAAAAATATATATTTTGGGCATAAAGCTCATATCGAGCTAAATCAGGCCTACAGCAAACATTTAGTTCTGTAGTAAATTCCCCTTATATAATCTCAATTCCATGCTAAATGATTATATCTAAGTGTTATCTAATTACTCAGTAGGGTTAAAGGTATTAAGGGATAATTGTTGCTTTTCCTGACTTGTCAATCACATTCCCAAAATGTGAAAGGAAACTTTGAATCTAGAAAGTAAATGGCAAGAAGTCAGGGATTATACATCTTCAAAGGGATCTGAAAGTAATTAAAGGTCTGAGCCAGCGATATCTCCTGACCTTGGAGAAAGAAGGCAATGAAATTCAAATTGTGTTCAGCAAAACATATGTGAGCAATGCACTCAATATAGTTTTTATTTTAGTGCATCTAGATGAGTTTGCCCCCCCCCCCCCCCTCTACTTCCCCATGCTTCCATGAGAACGGAGACCTGGCAGTACCATAGACCACTATTCGACCTGAAGCTACATTGACGGCACTCATTAGCGGAAAAACTTTAAGACATGAAACCATGAGCGTATATCCAAACTAGATGACCACCGCAGGCTACAGCCACTCTTTGACCAACCAAAATTAAGAACAAAGGTGTTCATATATATATGGAATCAGATTACCAACCATAAAGATCAAAATTGGCCCTTAATATTGGAGGGGTTTTGCCACCAAAGCCAGATGGACCAGCAGTTTGTTGACCCTTCAAACTATTTTTTATGACCCTTATGCCAGTTCCTTAGTCCCTTGTTCAGTTTCTCTGAGTTCTTGCATAGGGGATGAGGCCAAGCAGGACTGGGCCTTCAAATCTCCAAGGGCTGCCACATGGTCTACAAGCCCATTGTAAGCAACTAATTCTTCCCAACTAAAGGGTGTATCAACCCCTTAGTCGTCTAGAATGCATCATAGTGAACATTGACATTCCTTCATCTACAAAAAGCCAGTAGGTTTCTTCAGTTGTGCATTCATCAGGGTGACAATCATTCTTGCACTAGTCTCCAAACTCCAGATGTTGCAAAAGTAAAACTTTCAGCATGCCCAGACATGTCTTTAGACCACTGTTCTAGAGGATAATAGGGCATTTACATGCTGCTACCATCACAGAATGATGGATACCCCTGGTTTGATACATACTGCAGAATGACGCCATATGAATACATAAGAAATAGCCATGTTCTATCTATGCCAAGGTAACTACAAGGATAGGATATGAGGGGACAATACAAAACTATAAAAATCCAGAAAAAAACTGGTGCACTTAATGCACAATGAAATCCTCTAAAATTGTCTGGCCACATTCTATAAAGGGGAATTTTACTTGATGTTATTTATAATTTCCCCCTTAAGTGGTATAGACATGTCTGCTTGCTTGTATAAATAAACAATTAGTCGACATGTTAGAATGTATCATACAAGGCCTATGGTAGCCTTCATATAACAAAAATTGCTCTCCTATACATTCTTTCATAGGCTATTTAGAGTAGCTGAAAGTTCAAGCAGAATTGGATAACATGGCGAAAGTGAAAGGACAAGACTGGTGGAGGTCAATAAGCTGGAACCTTGATCACCAATAATTGGGCTGCACTACCAGGATCATGAACCCAATACTTATTGGTCTCTAGTACTGGGATCCTGAACCCTATACTTATTGGTCTCTAGTACTGGGATCCTGAACCCTATACTTATTGGTCTCTAGTACTGGGATCCTGGACCTATACTTATTGGTCTCTAGTACTGGGATCCTGGACCCTATACTTATTGGTCTCTAGCACTGGGATCCTAAACCTTTTACTTATTAGTCTCTAGTACTGGGATGCTGAATCCTATACTTATTGGTCTCCAGTACTGGGATCCTGAACCCTATACTTATTGGTCTCTAGTACTGAGATCCTGGACCCTATACTTATTGGTCTCTAGTACTGGGATCCTGAACCCTATACTTATTGGTCTCTAGCACTGGGATCCTAAACATTTTACTTATTAGTCTCTAGTACTGGGATGCTGAACCCTATACTTATTGGTCTCCAGTACTGGGATCCTGAACCCTATACTTATTGGTCTCCAGTACTGGGATCCTGAACCCTATACTTATTTGTCTTCAGTACTGGGATCCTGAATCCTATACTTATTGGTCTCCAGTACAGGGATCCTGAACCCTATACTTATTTCTCTCCAGTACTGGGATCCCGAACATTATACTATTGGGAAAACTTAATAGGATCCTGATCCCAAAATAAAGGGGATGTAGTACTTAGACCCCTAAACACAACACCATGGCTTTGCAGCACTTTCAGCCTGAATACAAATACAGTGGGGCTGAAAAAGGCTGGGGAGATTCTGATACCAAAATTATAGGGCTGCAGTATTGGAACTCTGATCCCATAACTTTTGGGCTGTTGTACTGGCACCCTGACACAGAAACTATGGGGCTGCAATACTAGGATCTGGTTCCTAAAACTATTGGGCTGCAGTTTTGGGGCCCTGAACCCTTGGGATGAAGTACTTGGATCCTGACTCTATACTATTTGGATGAAGTAAAAGGACCCTGTACCTAATACTAATTGGTCTTTATTACTGGAATCTTGAACCCAATACTATTAGGTAAAGTACTGGGATCCTGATCCCAAAATAAAGGAGATGTAGCACTTAGAACACAAACACAAAGCCATGTTGTTGCAGTATGTTGACCCTAGATCCAAATGCACTGGGGATGAAATAGGCTGTGGAGATCCTTACCCCAAAACTTTGGGCTGTAGTATTGGGATCCTGGCCTCAAAACTAAGGGGCTGCAATACTAGGATCTGGTTCCCAAAACTATTGGGCTGCAGTACTGGAATCATGATCCCAAAATTAAGTACCAAGACTATTTAACCCAAGATTCAATTGAACTGGGGTTGAAATATAACAGGGAGCTCCTGATCCCAGAATTATGGGGCTGTAATACTAGGATCTGGTTCCCAAAACTATTGGGCTGTAGTACTGGTATGCTGAACCCAAAGCTATGGGGTTGCTATATTATGATCCTGATTCCAAAGCATTGGGACTGTAAAAGTAAGCTCCTGACCCCAAAACAACAGGTATGTAATACTCTAAGCCACAGGGGTACAGTAACATCACCATAATTTAAAACATCGGAACCACAGCACTAGAACGTGCGCCCAAAGCAAAAGGGATGGGATAATGAGACCATGATGCCAAACATGATCCGACTGTAGGATGACCACTCAATAAACACACTGGATACTGCTGAAGACAGTAAAGGAAGCAGAGGAGGGAGGGGTATGGCTAGGATTAATAGGAATTTGGAGTGCACTCAGAGGAGGGATCGGCAGATGTGCAGGTCCTTCTCATAGAGCACAGAACTTGGCACTCACTTTGTAGCCAGCAGCATATTCTTTCTGGAGTGCAGATCAGTGGGGTCTGTGTGCTGTCTATTCAAGTATTCCGACACCGCCTTGGCTGGAAATTCTGTTTCACAGATGTACCCAAAATCCCGGGCTAGATGGACAGCTTCACCTGTGGGGAAAGGTACATAGGCACGGTCAGAGGTGAAAGGTCCACATAGAAGTGTAAGGAATGGATGATAGAATACAATACAACTATATACCAATAATATACATATACAATACCACAACTGTATACATCTAATAAATGATATACATGAAAATAATGATGCTCATAACAAATATTACTCTTTACTAACACAGCAGCACCTGACTGCCCATCACTTGTTCCTAGGAAAACAAATGACAATACAAGGAATTTCACAAGCCCAAAAGAAGACTGATATAGTTTTACTATTTTACAGCTACTTCTTTTATATTCTGTTGTGTTCCTCAAGGCTCTGCCCCCTTAGGCTCTGTTCACACAGGTGTTGTTTTCCTTTTAGTGCTATAGATGCCAGAAATAGTGTAGTCTGCAGCTTGATTCTTCATGTCTTAAAAACCCAACAGAAATCTGATGGACCCGATTACTATTATGTCTATAGCATCTGCCAGGATCGGTCATAGCAGGTAGGATGAAAGGGGCTCATGTACATGTGGGAATAATATACTTGAAATCCAAAACATCTGATTCTGATGCTCTATAATAATGGGATTTTACTATAATATTATTATTATTATTACTATTATTACTATTATTATTGTTGTTGTTGCTGTTATTGTCTCTGTTGTTTCTGGTGGTGTGGTCTTTGTACTTTTGTTGTTTTTGGTGGTGTTGTCTTTGTACTTTTGTTGTTGTTTTTGGTGGTGTTGTCTTTGTGCTTTGGTTGTTGTTGTTTTTGGTGGTGTTGTCTTTGTACTTTTGTTGTTGTTGCTTTTGGTGATGTTGTCTTTGTGCTTTTGTTGTTGTTGTTTTTGGTGGTGTTGTCTTTGTACTTTTGTTATTGTTTTTGGTGGTGTTGTCTTTGTGTTTTTGTTGATGTTTTTGGTGGTGTTGTCTTTGTACTTTTGTTGTTTTTGGTGGTGTTGTCTTTGTACTTTTGTTGTTGTTTTTGGTGGTGGTGTATTTGTACTTTTGTTGTTGTTTTTGGTGGTGTTTTCTTTGTACTTTTCTTGTTGTTTTTGGTAGTGTTATCTTTGTACTTTTGTTGTTTTTGGTGGTGTTGTCTGTGTACTTTTGTTGTTGTTGTTTTTGGTGGTGTTATCTTTGTACTTTTGTTGTTGTTTTTGGTGGTGGTGTCTTTGTATTTTTGTTGTTGTTTTTGGTGGTGTTTTCTTTGTACTTTTGTTGTTGTTTTTGGTGGTGTTATCTTTGTACTTTTGTTGCTTTTGGTGGTGTTGTCTTTGTACTTTTGTTGTTGTCATTTTTGTTGGTGTTGTCTTTTTACTTTTATTGGTGGTAGTGGTGATGGTGATGGTGTTTCTGTTGTTTTTGGTGGTGTTGTCTTTGTACTTTGTTGTTGTTGTTGTTTTTGTTGGTGTTGTCTTTGTACTTTTGTAGGTGGTAGTGGTGATGGTGTTTCTGTTGTTGTTGGTGGTGGTGTTGGTGTAGTTATATCAGTGTTTCCCAATCGGGGTGCCTCCAGATGTTGCAAAACTACAACCCTCAGCATGCCCGGACAGCCAAAGGCTGTCCGCGCATGCTGGGAGTTGTAGTTTTGCAACACCTGGAAGCACCCTGGATGGGAAACACTGAGTTACGTTAAAGTGAAACCTCGCAGCCTTAAATAACTCATCACTAAAATAGTTAATAATAGTAATAGTAACAAAACTTATAATTACAGCCCTAATAATAAACATAATGCTAATAGTAACATTAACAGGGATAATTAGGCTTAACATAATCCTGTAATTTTCCCCAGAAGTGGCGCTCTCAGGTTTCTCGCCTGCAGCCTGTCTCTTCTTCAAACACAAGGAATGAGGTTGTCACCACAGTGGTGCCGCACAACAAGTCAGCTCTAAGGAATGTCTGACAGATTAACCCCTGAAGAATAAAACTTTTACATCACCTAAGGGAACTGGACAGATTTCAAGAGCACAGAGCAGACCTAATCTTTATGACGGTCTCAGGGAGCATTGTTCACCATGACAAAGGAGAACTAGGGGGATCGCTGAGAGCAACAGGGGGGAGACATGTGCACAAGTCTATGTTTACATATGGGGTTTTTTGTGCTGTCAATGCAGTTTTATGGTCCCAAAAATATTTTTATATCTGCATTACATAAGAGAGAGAGAGAAAGGAGAGATAGATAAATAGATAGATAGATAGATAGATAGATAAGGAAAAGATCGCAGCACTCAAAAAGTAGTTCAAAAAAATCGTGAACAGTTTATTCCATCCTCAAAAACAAGCAGGTGCGACGTTTCAACGGCCTCTCGCCGTTGAAAAAGATGGAGAGAAGCCGTTGAAACGTTGCACCTGCTTGTTTTGGAGGATGGAATAAACACTTTACGATTTTTTTGAACTACTTTTTGTGTGCTGCGATCTTTTCCTTATGGATTTAAGCCGGATTCCCTGACCAGGAACCCCATGATGGCTTTCACCTAACTACTCTAGAGACACCTTGGAGGATGTGCTGTTCTAACGACTTCAGTTTCTAGATAGATAGATATGAGAGAGATAGATATGAGATAGATAGATAGATAGATATGAGGTAGATAGATAGATAGATAGATAGATAGATAGGAGATAGATATGAGATAGATAGATAGATAGATAGATAGATAGATAGATATGAGATAGATAGATTGATAGATAAGTAAAGATGATGCAGCACTCCACAATAATGCATAAGGTGGTGTTTATTCCAGCATGTGCAAAGACAACGTTTCACCAGTCTCTCACTGGCTTTTTTGTAGATTGATAGATAGATAGATAGATAGATAGGAAGAAATGAGATAGATATGAGATAGATAGATAGATATGAGATAGATAGATAGATAGATATGAGATAGATAGATAGATAGATAGATAGATAGATAGATATGAGATAGACAGATAGATAGATAGATAGATAGATAGATAGATAGATATGAGATAGACAGATAGATGATAGATAGATAGATAGATAGATAGATAGATGTTAAACATACAGATTGGAGCGAGAGAGATCATAAATGTCAGTATACACATACAGAACACACATCTGCTAAATATTAAGCTTTTAAATAATGATAAATAATAATATTACATGGCAATAATTATTAAAATGAAAGACTAGATAGATAGATATGAGATAGATAGAAAGATAGATATGAGATAGATAGATAGATATAGAAAGATAGATAGATAGATAGATAGATATGATGTGAGATAGATAGATATGAGATAGATAGATATGAGATAGATAGATATGAGATAGATATATAAATAGATAGAAAGATAGATAGATAGATAGATATGAGATAGACAGATATGAGATAGATAGATAGATAGATAGATAGATAGATATGAAATAGATAGATAGATAGATAGATATGAGATAGATAGATAGAAAGATAGATATATATGAGATAGATAGATATGAGATAGATAGATAGATATGATGTGATATAGATAGATAGATATACAGCAACTTATTCTTTGTCTAGATAGATAGATATGAGATAGATAGATATGAGATAGATAGATAGATAGATAGATATGAGATAGATAGATAGATAGATAGATAGATAGATATGAGATAGATAGATAGATAGATAGATAGATATGAGATAGATAGATATGAGATAGATAGATAGATAGATAGATAGATATTAGATAGATATGAGATAGATATAGATAGATAGATAGATAGATATGAGATAGATAGATAGATATGAGATAGATATAGATAGATAGATAGATAGATAGATAGATATGAGATAGATAGATAGATAGATAGATATGGAATAATAGGTGACAGTACAGTAATTACTAGGCCTTGGCTGTGATATTCTGACATGTAGCAGTGTTGTGTAACACATAGTGTAAGTGGATGATGATTACTATGAATTACTCCCCTCTCCCCATTACACCGCCGGTAATTATTACTGTGGGGATCTCCTGGCTGCACTATGATTGATGCTCCGGAGATAAAGGGATCTCAGCACTGGTTCTGTATTGTGCTTAATAACTCAATCATGTCTTGTCTATGGATATACAGTCACTTAGCGCTACACTGAGGCCTTCACAGCTCCTAGGTGCTAATGTTACTAAATGCAATTATTTACAGAACAGGGGCACCTACTACCTCTAATGGTGAGAATGAATAGTTTTAGTTTATTTTATTTACTATTTTTTATCTATTTGTTCCTTACCTTCCACCAGGGATGTGAGCAGGGTCACGTTGGCAGCTTTACGCCTTCCAGCTGGCAAATTTAACCCAATTTTTTCCAGTCTTTCCCTTAAAGATCTTCCCCCATTTTTGGATTTTGCCCTGGAGACATAAAACACAGTTGTTGATGTTATTTTGTTACAAGGCACAGGAGAGAAATCTATCTATATCTCAATCTCCTAGCTCATTTCTAGTCCTAGCATGCATAACGTAGCAACAGGCAAAGAGAACTACAAGTCTCAGCATGCTGCCACTACAGGGTCTATTGACGTAATAAAAAAAAATCTATTATAAGAATAATCTTTTCTAGAATATCGTAGACAACATTTTTGACATTTAGGCTGAGCTTCTCCAGAGTCTTCTAAGCTTCAGGTCTTTACAAATTAAACCCACAATGCTGGGAGTTGTAGTTCAGCCCAGCATTTTGTATCTCTATCGTAGCACTGCTTTGCAGCAGACATTATTAATATATATATATATATATATATATATATATATATATATATATATATATATATTGCAGTGTTTCCCAATCAGGGTGCCTCCAGCTGCTGCAAAACTACAACTCCCAGCATGCCCGGACAGCCAAAGGCTGTCCGGGCATGCTGGGAGTTGTAGTTTTGCAACAGCTGGAGGCACCCTGATTGGGAAACACTGCTATTGAGGCTTGTAAAGTGTCATTCTGTATATACATGCATTAATTTATCTGTCCTGATTCACACTTATGCGACATAAAAGATCCCAGTGTATGCGCCAGAGAGCTGTTAACCCCTTGTCTGCTCACCTTCTCAGTACACCTCCCAGCAGAGAAGCATTTAGACATTCTGGGGGGGACAGGCGTCTCTGCACTTCTCCTACTGTCACCTTGTATTTGGATGTGGAGCTGAGTAAGGACAGACGGCCCGGCACCGAGCAGAACACCTCCCCGGCATTCACCGACATCCCTCCCAGGAAGCCATCCTTGTTCATCATCAGGGAGGTGACAGATTTAGGGGGGACAGGGACTGAGGAGACACAAAGGACAGGGTTACATATTATCCATGACATCATTGTTCTAACAGAAATACAAATACATTCACTACAGAAGATAGATAGATAGAGAGAGAGAGAGAGAGAGAGAGAGAGAGAGAGAGAGAGAGAGAGAGAGATAGATAGATATGAGATAGATAGATAGATAGATAGATAGATAGATATGAGATAGATAGATAGATATGAGATAGATATGAGATAGATAGATAGATAGATAGATAGATAGTGAGATAGATAGATAGATAGATAGATAGATAGTGAGATAGATAGATAGACAGATATGAGATAGATAGAAATGAGATAGATAGATAGATATATAAGAGATAAATAGATAGATATGAGATAGATAGATAGATAGATAGATAGTGAGATAGATAGATAGATAGATAGATAGTGAGATAGATAGATAGATAGTGAGATAGATAGATAGATATGAGATAGATAGATAGATATGAGATAGATAGATATGAGATAGATAGATAGATATGAGATAGATAGATAGATAGATAGATATGAGATAGATAGATAGATAGATAGATAGATATGAGATAGATAAATAGAAATGAGATATATAGATATAAGATAGATATGAGATAGATAGATAGATAGATAGATATGAGATAGATAGATAGATAGATAGATAGATAGATAGATAGATATGAGATAGATAGATAGATAGATATGTGATGAATGGATACATGATAAATGAATGAATAAATAAATAAATAAGATCGATATAAGATGGATGGGTACATTTTGATTAATATTGAATGAATGAAAGATAGATAGAAATGAGATGGAGAGATAGATACTTATAGGATATATAGAAAGACAGAGTTATAGAAAAAATAGATACTTTCATAGGATGGATAAACAAATAAATAGATATGAGATATAAATAGATAGATATGAGATAGATAGATAGATAGATAGATATGAGATAGATAGATAGATAGATAGATAGATAGATAGATATGAGATAGATAGATATGAGATAGATATAAGATAGATAGATATGAGATAGATAGATATAAGATAGATAGATTGATAGATAGATATGAGATAGATAGATAGATAGATATGAGATAGATAGATAGATAGATAGATACGAGATAGATAGATATGAGATAGATAGATAGATAGATAGATAGATAGATACGAGATAGATAGATAGATAGATAGATATGAGATAGATAGATAGATAGATAGATATGAGATAGATAGATATGAGATAGATAGATAGATAGATATGAGATAGATAGATAATAGATACATAGAATGAAAGAAAGTGTGATGTTTGCCAGGGATTCTGTGTGATAATCACATCTCGATATAACATAATAATAATAATAATAATAATAATAATAATAATAACAATAATAATAATAATAATATAATAATATACAATGGGTTTTAGGGGATTAGCTCGTATTTAATATGTCCGTCTTTATTCTCGCTTTTAACCCCTCACATTCTATACCCAATAGACACAATTGTTTCCGACTCTTTACAATCACATCACAAGATCACATCCAGTGATTGTGATTGTATCGACTGAGATCAGAACATATATATATATATATATATATATATATATATATATATATATATATAGATATAACATAAATAAATCGATGTCCCCGCTGTGATCTCCCTGTAGTAGTAACAATCCGCTGCTGCTCGCTCGGGTTGGTAGTAATTATGGGCGCAGTGTTCTCCAGCTCTGGGAGGAAATAGTGAGGAAATGGAGCATGGAAAACACTCAGCAGGGGCAGATTGTACTCCTCTCCATGTTTACAGCCTCTCTGCATACATTAACCCCTTCCTGCCCCAGAAGGTGAGAATGCCCCGAGGGGAGCGCTCCCTCCATCCCACCAGGGCAAGGAAAATGTTAACCTACTTAGCCTAAAGTGTAACTATGGTGGTGACCCCGAGTACTTATACATTCTTTATAGAGAAGAGGGGGGGGGGGGGGCTTTACAATATTTTAGTTACTGACATCTGTGGGGAGTTAAATACAGGTCCCTGTTAAGGATTTCTGAATATTAAAATAATAATAAAAATAACAATAATGATAACAGATAAAAATGTTTATAGTATTTTTATTTAAGACTACTGAGAGGTAATCGTGCAGTGAATTTAATAAACATAACCTCATAGCAGTGTTTCCCAACCTGGGTGCCTCCAGCTGTTTCCCAACCAGGGTGCCTCCAGCTGTTTCCCAACCAGGGTGCCTCCAGCTGTTTCCCAACCAGGGTGCCTCCAGCTGTTTCCCAACCAGGGTGACTCCAGAGTCTTCTAAGGTTCAGGTCTTTACAAATAAAACCTACAATGCTGGGAGTTGTAGTTCAGCCCAGCATTTTGTATCTCTATCTTAGCACTGCTTTGCAGCAGACATTATTAAATGTATATATATATATATATATATATATATATATATATATATATATATATTGCAGTGTTCCCCAACCAGGGTGCCTCCAGCTGCTGCAAAACTACAACTCCCAGCATGCCCGGACAGCCAAAGGCTGTCCGGGCATGCTGGGAGTTGTAGTTTAGCAACAGCTGGAGGCCCCCTGGTTGGGAAACACTGCCTTATAGACTGTAAAATGCACTTTTTTTTTATTAGCTATAGCAGGGGTGTATGTTAGGCCCCCGTAGGCTTGTGCCTAGGGCAGCAGTGTTAAGGGGGCGGCACTTCAAAAAAAAAACTTGGTTGGTTGAATGCAGATGGGTCAGAACTGATGCAAATTTTCAGTCATATTATGGTCACTTTTTTGTGGATTTTTTGATTGATTTTTACCACTTTCTGTCCACAGGGCTGAGATCCACATGATTCTGCAATAATATATGCATGCGGTTTTTGCTGCGTATTTATGACAGATCTGCAGGAAACAATTTTGCTGCATGTGGAATCATCCAAATGTGGGGGGGGGGGGGGGAATTCAGTCCAAATGCCCAGAACAGCTTGAGGTGTATAAATATAACCCTGGCTATAGCATAATACGTAATTACATTAAAAAAAAAAAATTTGTAAAAACAATTAAAAAAGTTAAATCATAGTAAATGAAACTAAAAATGTAAATAGTAATGATAAAGATTATAATAGTAGTAGTAGTAGTAGTAGTAATACAACGATAATAAGAACAATCATAATTATAATAATAAAAATAATAATGACAATAATACAAATAATAAAAAAAAATACTAAACAATGTAATGAATAGTATTAATAATTAGAATTAGTAATAAATAATAATTTTAACATTTTCCTTTTATTTGATTGAATGAAACAATTTGTAAATAAAGTAATGAATAATTTTAATTACATTAATAATTACTGTAGGTTTAATTATTATTAATATATTATTATTACTATTATTAATAAGGCTTAATTATTATCAACTATTATTAATTCATTATTTCTGGCAATATAATTTGTTTTTGTATTATTATTTATTGTGTGTATTAATATCATTGGATTATAATTACTATCAATATTGTTTATTGTTATTTAAATTATTATTATTACCTACTCATTATTATTATTATTATTATTATTATCTTATTATTGTTTATTATTGCCATTATTATCCTCTTGTTGAGTATGATTATTATTATTTTCTTCTTTTTATTGTTTATTATTATCTTATGATTATTGATCACTATAACTATTATTATTATCTCATTATTGCTCATTATGACTATGAATATCTTATTGTTGATTATGATTATTATTATTTTATTATTTTTATTGTTTATTATTATTATCTTATGATTGTCCATTATTATTATTATTACTATTATTATCTCATTATTGCTCATTATTTGACTGTTATTGTCTTATTATTGATTATGATTATTATTATTTTCCTATTTTTATTGTTTATTATTATTATTATCTTATGATTGTTGATTATTATTATTATTATTATTATTATTACTATTATCTCATTGTTGTTCATTATGACTATTATCTTTTCTTTGTTGATTATGATTATTATTTTCTTATTTGTATTGTTTATTGTTGTTATTATTATTACCTTATGATTGTTGATTGTAATAATTTTCTTATTTTTATTGTTTATTATTATCTTATGGTTGTTGATTATTATTATCTCATTATTCTTCATTATGACTATTATTATCTTATCTTTGCTGATTATGATGATTATTATTATTCTTTTCTTATTTGCATTGTTTTTTATTATTATCTTATGATTATTGATTATTATTATTTTCTTATTTTTTTTGTTTATTTTTATTATTATTATCTTGTGATTGTTGATTATTATTATTTTCTTATTTTTATTGTTTATTATTTTAATCTTATGATTGTTGATTATTATCTCATTATTGTTCATTATGACTATTCTTATCTTATCATTGATTATTATTATGATTATTATTATTGTTATTATTATTTAATGTGTACATCATTGTATATTGTGTAAATCAATGCACCCAGTATCCTGGACTCTACAGTATATAGGAGGTTAATCTGGCCTCTGCAGCCTCCTGTCTGGGTGGCAGGAGCATTCCCAATGATTTTTTAATGTCTACTTGGAATGTGGATGTGTTAATGTAGCGAATCTTTCTCATTATTGCTTTTATTGATTGCTCATTGACCAGCCCCTCCAAATCGTATTAACCACCCTCTGCCAATACGTATTAGTAGCTGTTAAGTGCCCCTTCCATTATCCCCCCAGTATCTGCCTCCTGATGGGGGCTCTAATGGACCAGGGCCCCTGACTATGTGGCATTAATGGCTCAAAGGGGGCTCATACAGAAAATTAGCCTTAAACGAGCTCTGGAGATCTGCAAATGAAAAGAGACATTTATCAGGCTCTGCTACCTGCTCTGCTCTCGTTTACTGTCTCTACTGGGAACAACTCATTTCTCCCTTAACTAAATGACATCAGTGGAGCTGAGAAAACTGCAGCACAACTATGGGGGAGGCAGAGGACATGGGAGGACCTACCTCTGCAGAGGCAAGAAGACACCCACCCCAATGATGGCAGCTGTTCTATGTGCGTGGGACTTGAAAAAATATAAAAAAATAAAAATAAAAAAATGTTTTTTTTTTTTTTTAAAAAGTCGCAGCATGCACGTGACCCCTGCGAAAGGGGGTAAAGAGGCAATCATTGGGGAGGGGGCGGGGGGTGGGGGAGAATCTTATATTTCATCTTATATTTCATCCTACAAGATGAGGAACTATAAGTCTCAGCATGCAATGCCAAACGACCCCTGAATTGATGCGACATTTCACTGCCACAAGACATATTATTACGTACTAATAATTAAAGAAAAATATATATATATACATATATAATTATTATTATTAATTTATTAAGTAAACTTATTTACATGCCAGGGTTATACTCGTATTCAAGATGCGACATTTCCTGTATATCACCATCAATATATATATATATATATATATATATATATATATATATATATATATGAATGTACTGTATGCTTCCTGTACAACCTATAACTAGAATTGGATCCTAATATCATTGAGGTCTTCTGTAGACGGTAAATGACATAGAACCTACTCATTAGATACATATATTGGAACCATAAGTCTCAGCAAGTCCTCTCTCTGCTGTGTCTATGCTTGAAAGCATATAAATCTAAGCTGTTCATTAATGAAAGAGACATTTTCCTTATCACAGAGAGACTCCCTAATTCACTGTTTTCCAAACAGTGTGACTCCAGCTGTTGCAAAATTACAACCCCCAGCATGCACGGACAGCCTTCGGCTGTCCGTGCATGCTGGGAGCTGTAGTTTTGCAACAGCTGGAGACTCACTGTTTTGAAAAAAACTGCCCTTATATGACACCCTACTTTATGTCACCGCAGCGCAGGAGTCATCTCCCTCATATATATATATATATATATATATATATATATATATATATATTGACCTGTACACAGTGTATATATATATATATAATTTAAATATATAGACATACATATATACATTGGACATGCCATTCATTGACCTGTACCCAGTGTTTCCCAACCAGTATGCTGGGAGTTCTAGTTCTGCAACAGCTGGAGGCACAATAATTGGAATGTCCCCGCAGCCCAGGAGTCACCTCACCTCCCTCCCTCCCTCCTATATATATATATACACATATATACATTGGACATACCATTCATTGACCTGTACCCAGTGTTTCCCAACCAGTTTGTTTCCAGTGTGCTAAGAGTTGCAGTGTTGCAACAGCTGGAGACACACTGTTTGGAAAGTCCCCAGGAGTCACCTCCCTCCTATATATATATATATATATATATATATATATATATATATTGAACATGCCATTCATTGTCCTGTACCCAGTGTTTCCCAACCAGTTGGTTTCCAGTGTGCTGGGGGTTGTAGTTCTGCAACAGCTGGAGGCACACTGATTGGGTAACACTGTTCTTCTACAACCAGTGACTATTGTAGTAAAACTTGTATAGGCGCCTCTGAACGCAACGACAAAGACAATTGATAATGATGATTATGATCAATCATCATCACCATCATCCTCCTCATCATCATCATCCTCCTCATCATCATCATCACCATCATAATCCTCATCATCATCCTCCTCCTCATCATCCTCATCATCATCATAGTGAAATGTAATTGATCTCTAGTGATACATTCCCAGGATGGCTTTGTGTATCAATACCTAAAATGTAGAGATATATATTGGTAGACAAGTCCTGGTCGCCCAGTTTTTAACCCTTTACGGTCTGGATGTGAGGAGGAGAATGTGCACTGCTTGGCATAGAAAATAGCCAATGCATGAACTAGACCTGTCCTGTAGGCTTCAGACCAATGTAAAGGGAGGGGGGGTTGTCTTTAATTTTCGCCCACTTTTGGACACATTTCCTACATGACCCCCGGGGGGTGCATACCTGGGACATGTAGGGGCCAGGTTCACACAAGTGTTGTGTTGCACTGCATATTTTTTTTTTTCTCATTTTGGGTCACTTTTTTGCTGCAGATTTGCTGCCCATGGGTAGAAAAATCTTCTACAGCAAATCTGCAGCAGAAAATCCGCCCGTGTGAACTGACCCTATATTAATGTTTCATAACATAAAAAGAAAAGGGTCAGAAACCCTGTGATTTTCCTTAGCTAATAACGAATAATTGATAAATTGCTATTCATTGGTTTCTATGATTTCCAATAACATAAAAATAATTGGACTTTTACCAATTCTATTTTCTTCTTGTATTTTCACTATATCTGATCTATTATGATTCCTTATTGTGAAACGTTTTTGTCAATTTTAGGACCCAAAACATAAAAATAGGTGATTATTTATTTATTTATTTATTTTTATTTATTTTTGCATTGAACCTGATTGAATTGACTCATATGTTTGATCTCAATAATTATTATTATATCAATAAAAAAATATTATCAAATAAATACATGTTTCAGTGTAAATGTGGCATAACTTTCCAAAACATGACCCTCCATCCTGTAGGAGGGCCCCTAAAAAAAGGGATGACCTTCTGTCTGCATTTTGTCATCCCATAGTAATAAATGGGAGCTGTCAAATAATAATTTGTCTGCATATTTATGTTTATTTTACTTGTCTTCCCCCCTATGTAGCATTAGGGCAGGTTCACACTGGTGTCTGACTGATGTATTTATCACACAGTAAAATAAATAACGTGAAAAAACATCCTGAAGGTAGAACCAGATAGGAACACGTGATAAAATCTGATACATAAATTGTGTAATCAGGTGCATAAAAAACACTAATGTGAACGTGCCCTGAAGGCCAGGGTTCTGAAGAAGTTTTTGTTTTTTTCCAAATCAAGGAGTGGATCCAAAATGTTTTCCCTTTCTATCTTCCCTCCAGGATGAACTCTTGGTTAGATGGATGAACCTGCTTTTCAATTCAGTTTTAACATTAGCAACAAAAAAAGGGGAGGGGGGGGCTGCACCCAGATTCATGTTTAGGGGGTCAATATAGATCAGCTTGGACTTATATATACTACTAGATACAATCTCTTCTATAGGGAATAGTAAGTGTTCTCATTTCTGCTGCTACTGGGTGTAGACACTAGAGAATATGCAGGGAGAATTTGGGAAAACATCAGGAAAAAAAAACAGAACCAGGACTAAACAGGAATTCAGAGGGTAAGTATTGGGCTTTGGAATGTATGTGAATATGTGTGTGCTGTACGTGTATATATGTCTATCAGTGTATATATGTCTATCAGTAAATGTATATATATGTCTATGAGTGTATGTATATGTCTATCAGTGTATGTATATGTCTATCAGTGTATATATATGTCTATCAGTGTGTAAATGTATATGTCTATCAGTGTATGTATGTATATTTCTATTAGTGTATGTATATATATGTCTATCAGTGTATGTATAGATATGTCTATCAGTGTATGTATATATATGTCTATCAGTGTATGTATATGTCTATCAGTGTATATATGTATATGTCTATCAGTGTATGTATGTATATGTCTATCAGTGTATGTATGTATATGTCTATCAGGTATGTATATGTCTATCAGTGTATATATGTATATGTCTATCAGTGTATATATATGTCTATTATTGTATGTATGTATATGTCTATCAGTGTATATATGTATATGTCTATCAGTGTATATATGTATATGTCTATCAGTGTATGTATGTATATGTCTATCAGTTTATGTATATATATGTCTATCAGTGTATGTATGTATATGTCTATCAGTGTAGATATGTATATGTCTATCAGTGTATATATGTATATGTCTATCAGTGTATATATGTATATGTATATCAGTGTATATATGTATATGTCTATGAGTGTATATATGTATATGTCTATCAGTGTATGTATGTATATGTCTATCAGTGTATGTATGTATATGTCTATCAGTGTATATATGTATATGTCTATCAGTGTATATATGTCTATCAGTGTATGTATGTATATGTCTATCAGTGTATGTATATGTCTATCAGTGTGTGTATATATATATATATATCAGTTTATGTATGTATATGTCTATCAGTGTATGTATGTATATGTCTATCAGTGTATATATGTATATGTCTATCAGTGTATATATGTATA